>NC_067475.1:164455160-164689994 GCF_947179515.1 Apodemus sylvaticus | reverse complement strand
CCCAGTCTCCACTTGATCCTCCCATTCCACTTTTCTTCTTTCCTTCCATAACTGTCAATCCTATTTCTATTTCCTAGGGAGATCTAACTCCCCCCTACACACACACACCCTACTCTTATTCTTTACCTAAACTCTGTGGTTCTACAGATTTTAGTCTAGTTACTATTGACTTAAAAGCTAATATCCACATATATACAAATAGATACCACATTTGTCTTTCTCAGTCTGTGTTACCTCACTCTGAATATTTTTCCTAGTTCCATCCATTTATGTACAATTTCATGATTTTATTTCTTTAATGGTTGAGTAATACTCTAGTATGTAAATGTACCATTTTAATGAATAACTCCCATTGTTTTTCTACTAGGCCTTCTTTGTTTCATAATGTATTCTTTTTATTCACATTACATACCAAATACAGGCCCTCTCCTTCCACTGCTCCACACCTTGCCTTCAGAAACTCCTTCCTGCACTACCCTTCCCCTTCCACTTCCAGAAAGGAAACTCCCCTGTGTGTACCACCCCACCTTGGACATCTACTCCCAGTGGGACTAAGCATCTTTTCTCTCACTGAGTCCCAGCCAAGCAGTCCAGATAGGGGGAGGGGATCTAATGCCAGTCAACACTCAGAGACAGTCCCTGCTCCAATTTTAAGGGGACCCACATAAAGACCAAGCTACACATCTGTTACAAATGTCTGTAGGGCCTAGGTCCAGCCTCTGAATGCTCTTTGATTGGTAGTTCTTTAAGAAAATAAACAAAATAGATAAACTAACAGAAAGACAGAGAGACAGTATCCAAATTAACAAAATCAGAAATGAAAAGGGGGAACATAACAAAAACTGGGGATATCCATAGAACTGGATTATTTGGTTTGTTGATGTATACATTTTTACATTCTTTATATATTTTGGAAATTAGCCCTCTGTCAGATATGATGTTAGTAAAAGTCTTTCCCCATTCTGTAGACTGTTATTTTGTCCTGTTGACTATATGCTTAAAGAAGCTTTGAAGTTTCAAGAAATCCTGGTTACTGATTATTGTCCTTAATGCCTGTACTCTCAGTATACAGTTCAGGACGTTGTCTCCTGTTCTAATGAGATCAAGGCTATTCCCCACTTTATCTTCTATTAGGTTCAGTGTATCTGGTTTTATGTTGAGATCTTTTATTCAATTACACTTGCATTTGGTGCAGGGTAATAAATATGGGTCAACTTGCATTCTTCTATATGCAGACATCCAGTTAGACCTGTATCATTTGTAGAACATGCTTTCTTTTTTTCTATTTCTGTATTTCTGACTTTTTCCATCAAAAATTAGGTGTGAATTTATTTTGGGGTCTTTGCTTAGATATTATTGATCAGCGTCTCTGATTTTACATCAATGCCATGTGGTTTTTATTACTATAGTACTGTAATACAGCTTGCAATCAGAGATGGTATTACTTCCAGATGTTCTTTTATTGTTCAGGATTTATTATTTATCCGGTGATTTTATTTTCCCATTTGAAGTTGAGTATTTTCCTTCCAAGGTTTGAAAAGTACTTTGTTCCATTTTTGATGGAGATTGCATTGAATCTGTAGATTGCTTTCGCTAGGATAGCCATTTTTACTGTTAATCCTACCAATATATGAGCATGGAAAAATTTTCCATCCTAACATCATCTTCAATCTTTTTTTTCAAAGATTTGAACTTTTGCCATACAAGTGTTGACATTGCTTGGATAGAATTAATTGAACGTATTTTGTGTTATGTGTGATTATTGTAAAGAATATTGCTTCCCTGATTTCTTCCTCCCCCTGTTTATTATTTGTGCTCATGAGGATGAATGATTTCTCTTTTATACCTCACCTTCTATTCAACCATTTTGCTAAAGATGTTTACCAACTGTAGGAATGTCCTGATAGAATTTTGGGGGTCAATTCTATATACTATCATATTGTCTGCAAATAATAAGACTTTGAGTTCTTCCTTTCCAATTTCTACCCCTTGATCTTCAGATGGCTTATTGCTCCAGCTAGTACATTAATCACTGTATTATATATATATAGAATTGCTTTTAGTTTCTCTCCTTTTAATGTAATGATAGGCTTGCTATAAATGGCCTATATTATGTTTAGGTATGTCCCTTGCATCCCTACACTCTCTGAATTTTTTTTTAATCATGAATGAGCATTGGATTTTGTCAAAGAATTTTTCATCATCTAATTAAATGATTGTGTGGGTTTTTTTCCAGTTTGTTTTTATGGCAGATGACATTGACAGATATTTTTATGTTGAATCATCCCTGCATCTCTGGCATGATCTTGTTATTTTTTTGCATCTGGTTTGTGAGTACTTTTTTGATTATTTTTTGTATCTATGTTTATGAGTGAAAATGATCTGTAATCCAGTTTCTTTAATGAATATTCTTGTGATTGAGTATCAGGAAGATTATGGCCTTATGAAAAGAATTTGAAATTTTTTCTTCTCTTTCTATTTTGAAAAATAATCTAAGGAATATTGCTGTAAACTCTTCTTTGAAAGTCTGGTAGAATTCTGTGGGGAAAAGATATGGTTCTAAGATTTTTTGTTTTTGGTGGGGGGGTGGTTTTTTGTTCAGTTTGCTGTTTGGTTGGTTGGTTGAAAGATTTAATGACTTCAATTAAGTTTTTTTTAATTTCTATATTCTTTGTTTACATTCCAAAAGCTTTCCCCTTTACTAGTCCCCCCCCCATATGTCCCATAAGTCCTCTTCTCTCCATCCATTCTCCTGTCTTTCCCCCTCCCTTTTCTCCATCCTGGTACTCCCCTACAATGCTGGATCAAGCCTTTCCAGGATTAGGGCCCTCTTCTTCCTTCTTCATGGGAATCATTTGATATGCTAATTGTATCTTCAGTATTCAGAGTTTCAGGGCTAATTAATATTCACTTATCAATGATTGCATTCCATGTGTATTCTTTTGTGATTGCATTACCTCACTTAGGATGATATTTTCCAGATCCAACCATTTGCCTAAAAAAATTCATGAATTCATTGTTTTTAATTGCTGAATAGCACTCCATTGTGTATATATACACCACATTTTCTGTATCCATTTCTCCACTGAGGGCTATCTGGGTTCTTTCCAGCTTCTGGCTATTAATAAGGCTCCTATGAACATAGTAGAGTATGTGTCCTTATTGCTGGGGAATCCTCTGGGTATATGCCCAGGAGTGGTATAGCAGGGTCCTCTGGAAGTGTCATGCCCAGTTTTCATAGGAACCACCAGACTGATTTCCATAGTGGTTGTACCATCTTACAATCCCACCAGCAGTGAAGGAGTATTCCTCTTTCTCCACATCCTTGCCAATACCTGCTGTCTCCTGAGTTTTTAACCTTAGCCATTCTGACTGGTGTGAGGTGAAATCTCAGGGTTGTTTTGATGTGTATTTCCCTAATGACTAATGATGCTAAGCACTTCTTAAGGTGCCTCTCGGCCATCCTAATTTCTTCAGGTAAAAATTCTTTGTTTAGGTCTGTACCCCATTTTTTAATAGGGTTATTTGGTTCCCTGGGGTCTAACTTCTTGAGTTCTTTGTATATATTGGATATTAGCCCTCTATCAGATGTAGGATTAGTGAAGATCTTTTCCCAGTTTGTTGGTTGCCATTTTGTCCTTTTGACAGTGTCCTTTGCCTTACAGAAACTTTGTAATTTTATGAGATTTCATTTGTCAATTCTTGATCTTAGAGCATAAGCTATTGATGTTCTGTCCAGGAACTTTTCCCCTGTGCCCATGTCCTCAAGGGTCTTCCCCAGTTTCTTTTCTATTAGTTTCAGTGTGTCTGGTTTTATGTGGAGGTCCTTGATCCACTTGGAGTTACAAGGAGTACTAAGTTACTCGCTTAGTACAAGGAGATAAGAATGGATCAATTCGCATTCTCCTGCATGCTGACCTCCAGTTGAACCAGCACCATTTGTTGAAAAGGCTATCTTTTTTCCACTGGATGTTTTCTGCTCCTTTTTTGAAGATCAAGTGACCATAGGTGTGTGGATTCATTTCTAGGTCTTCAATTCTATTATCTGATCTGCTGAGCCATCTCTCCTGCCCTTAAAATTTTTTTATATATTGATTTAACTTCGGTAAGTGGTATATATCAAGACAATCATGCATTTCTTTTATATTTTTTTATATTTTATGGAGTACAAGTTTTTAAATTCTGACCTAAGGATTGTTTGGATTTCTTCAGTGTCCTTTGTTATGATCCCATTTTCATTTCTGGTTTTGATAATTTGGGTGTTGTCTCTCTGAGTCTTATTTAGTTTGGAGAAGGGTTTGTCTCTGTAGCTGATTTTATCAAAGAACTTTGATTCAATGATTTTTTGAATCATTATTGTTCTTTGTCTCTATTTTATTGATTTCAGCCTTGAGTTTGATTAGTTCTTGCCATATATTCTTCTTGGGTGTGTTTACTTCTTCTTGTTCAAAGCTTTCAAATGTACTTTTTAATTGCTAATATGAGATCTCTCCAATTTCTTCTTGAAGGCACTTAGTACTATGAACTTTTCTCTTAGTTCTTCTTTCATTATGTCCAATAAGTTGGGGTGTGTTAAGTACATTCATTTTCAATGAATTCTAGGAAGTCTTTGATTTCTTTATTTCTGACTGACCTAGTAGTCATTCGGTAGAGAGATGCTCAGTTTCTCTGTTTTAGTTGTTGTTGAAATCAGGGTTAGTCTGTAATGTTCTGATAGAATGCAGGGGGTTATTTCAATTTTTAGGCATCTTTTGAGACTGGCTTTGTGATCAACTAGGTGGCCAGTTTGGGGGAATGTTCTGTGAAACACTGAAAAGAGGCATATTCTTTTGTGTTTGGGTAAAATGTTCTATAGACATGTTAGGTCCATTTGGTTCAGTTTTTATCTGTTTAGTTTTTGTCTGCATGAATTGCCTGCTGATAAGAATGGGATTTTGAAGTCTCTAACTACCAGTGAGTAATGGTCAATGTATGATTTAAGCTTTAATAGACTTTCCTTTACAAAATGAATGTCTCTGTATTTAGAGCATAGATGTTCATCTTGGTGAATCTTTACATTGATGGGCAAAAAGTGTCCTTCCCTGTCTTCTTTGATTAATTTTTGTTTGAAGTTCACTTTGTCAGATATTATAGTAGCTACTCCAGCTTGTTTCTTATGTTCATTTTCTTAGAAAATCTTTTTAAAGCCTTTACTCTGAGGTAATGTCTGTCTTTGATTTTGATGTGTGTTTCTTATATCCAGCAGAAGGATAGATCCTGTTTTCACATATGTCCTGTTAGTATGGGTCTTCTTATTTGGAAATGTGGTCCACTGATATTGAGAGGTATCAATGACCTATAATTTCTATTCTATTTTTTGGGTGGTGGTGATAGTGGAGGGGGTTTAGGTGGTGGTGGTTGTGGTGGGTTTGTGTATGTGTTTGTGGGCATGTGCATATGTGTATTTACATGTTTCCCTCCTTTGAGTTTTGCTGGTGAGATTATGTATTTCCTTTGTTTTTAGGGATTTTTTTTACCTCATTGGGCAGGAACTTTTCTTCTAGTACCTTCTCTAGACCTAGGTAGATATTGTTTAAATTTGATTTTTTAGTAGACTTTCTTGTTATTTCTATCCATGGTGATTAAAACATTTTCTGGAAATAGTAGTCTTAGCTGATATCTATAAGAGTCTGTAGGACATCTGTTCAGGCCCTTCTGACTTTTAGGGTCCCCATTGAGAAGTCAGGGATAACTCCAATAAGTCTGCTTTTATATGTTCCTTTGATATGTATGTTTTTTATTGATCTGTATGTTTTTTATTTTATTAAGTGGCAAAGGGACTTTCTTTTTCTGATCTACTGTATTTGGTGTTCTGTGTGTTTCCAGCACATTTATAGGCATCTCTTTCTTTAGATTAGGAAATATTTCTTCTCTGATTTTGCTAAAATACTTTCTGGGCCTTTGTGTAGAATTCTTCTTCCTCTATTTCTACTTTTCTTAGGTTTTATCTTTTCACAGTGTCCCAGATTTCCTGGTTGTTTTGTAACTGGAATTTTTTTGGATTTAGCATATTCTTTGATTGCTGTATCCTATCTTCAACACTCAGGATTCTATCTTCCATCTTTTGCATTCTGTTGGTGATGTTTGCATCTGTCGTTCCTGTTCATTTGCTCAAACTTCCCATCTCTAGGTTTCTTTTAGTTTGTGTTTTCTTTATTCTATTTGCATTTTCAGCCTAGAACTGTTTTCCTCATTTTTTTTGTTCAGTATTGTGGGTTTTTGTTGTTTGTTATTCTTGACATTCTATAAGGGATTTATTCATCTTCATTTTTTTGTCTTTTTCTCAATTTCTTTAAAGGATTTATTCCTTTCTTTTTTAAGGACCTCTATAATCTTCATAAGTATTTATATCACCTTCTTAACTTTGTGGTTCTTTTCTTGTGCTTCACCTGTTTTGGAATATCCTGAGCTTGCTATAGCAGGGTAGCAGGGCTCTGGTAGTGACATATTGTCCTGTCTCTTATTGATTATGTTCTTGGGGTATTATAGGTCTAGATTCCTATGTCTGAGGTGCTCTTTGTTGGATGAGTGGGTTCTTTCCCGTGGTTTCTGTTTTCTTTTTGGTATTTTTGTCACAGTGGTTAGGGGCTGGAGTTGTTATAGGCAGCATCCCCTTTGGCCCAGCATGGAGTCGTCCACAGGAGTTAGAGGCCAAGATATGGTGATTGGGATGGTCAGGGAACATGGAGGTATGCTGGATGGGCACTAAGTGGGGTTGGTCTATCCTCAGTTCTGAGGCCATGTGTCCTCTGGCCCAGCAGGGTATTTTTACTGGAGCTGGAGGTCTGGATATAGTGAGGAAGAAGGAAGAGTGAGTTGAAGGTTGGCTAAGCAAGATCTGTGAAAGTTGGGGGTGGTCCTTGGGCAATCAGCCTACCTGAGGTTCTGGTGGATGGGCTCACCTCTGTTGGGCCAGGGCACTTCCACCAGAGTCATGTCTGTAATGTGGTGACAAAGAGAGAAGAGGCAGTTGTGGGGAGGCTGGGTGGCCACTGTGAAAGTGTTGATTGTCTGCAGACAGAGGTGGGTGCCCTTACCTTGAGTTCTGTGTGCTGACATGGCCTCTGAGAAAGCAGGAGACTTCCGTGGAATTATGGAGTAGGGCATGGGATATGGGGACTCTCTTACTTTTCTTAGGGGGACCTATAAGAATGGTTTATTAAAATACTACTTTATATGATCAATGTATGCTTAAAATAGCAAAGTTATATTATTATTTCTTTTTGTTTTCTGGATTTTTATGTTGATTTTTAAAAAGCAAAGTTGAAGTTTACTGAATGTTTTAGTGTATTATTTTTTTCAATTGCACATTGATCAAATTCACTTCCTTAGCCTTCTAGTTTCTCACAGATTTCCCCTCCATCTCAACTCCATGTCCTTCTCACCTTTAGAACTCATTAAGTCCAATCAATACTGCTCATATAAGCATAGGCAGACAGACATGTAGCATGGTTGACCTATTAGGGACCATACTTAAGAAAACTGATGCACTTTCTCCCCGAGCAGCCAACATCTATCTAGGCTTGGGGGCTCACAATTCTTGTGCCCCTACGCTGAAATGCTCATTGGATTTTTCATGTGCAGATCTTTTTGTTTGTTTGTTTGTTTGTTTGGTTGGTTGGTTGGTTGGTTGGTTGGTTTTTGGTTTTTGGAGACAGGGTTTCTCTATATAGCCCTGGCTGTCCTGGAACTCACTCTGTAGACCAGGCTGGCCTCGAACTCAGAAATCTGCCCGCCTCTGCCTCCCGAGTGCTGGGATTAAAGGCGTGCACCACCACTGCCCAGCCATATGCAGATCTTGTGCAGAAAACACAGTGCTGTGAATTCATGAGTACGGCAATTCAGTCATTTCGAGAGGACACTGTTTTGTTCCTGTCCTTCTCCCACCTCTTACACATACAATCTTATCTCTTCTTTCACAATGTTCCCTGAGCCTCAACAGGAAATTGGGAAAGAGACTTGATAAAACAGTCTTATTCTAGACTGAGCACTCAGTCATTTGTCCTCAACACTTGGACTAATTGTGTGTCTCTGTATTGACTGCTGCCCACTGCAGAAAAGGGGCTTCTCTGACCAAGGTTGGGAATGGCACTACTGTAACTTTTTTCTTCTGTCTTAAATAACTCACTAGTCCAACTAGCACTGTACATGTGTCCATTTCCATTGGAGTATAGGATGTATACCAGGGGGGAAGCAGCTCACAAAACATTTGTGATTCTTCGTCTCCTGCAACTGTTCATGCCCAGTAGTCCACTCCTGTCTATGCTGAAATTATGACTGGTTTTATCTTATGCAGGTATCCAAATCTGTGATGAGTTCTTGAGTACAAAAGCTAAATCATATCCTAAGTTCAGTATCACATCACTCTCCAAATCCTCCAGTTTTTACATTCCTTCTGCAAAGGTCCCTGAGCCTTGTAAGGAAATCAGAGAGGAGCTTGATAAAGCTGTCCAACTTGGAGCTGAGCACTTCATCTTTCATTCTCAAAATGTTGACTGTTACCCACTGCAGTACAGGAGCTTTTCTGGCCAAGGATGGGAATAACACTAATGTCAGAATATAAGCAAAAATATTTAAAAGGGAGTTTGACAAAATAGACACATAGGAGATCTAAAATAGTATATTCTTATCAATGTCCATGGTCTCCTTCACCATGGGATATAGATCACAATTACAGTATGAGGTACTAAATCCCCTCCTGTGAAGGCCTTAAATTCTATCATAAAGTAGTTAGTTATACATGTGTGTGCTCACTTGGGCATATTCTCTCTCTCTCTCTCTCTCTCTCTCTCTCTCTCTCTCTCTCTCATTCTCTTTCCCTTCCGCTCCTCTTCCTCCTCTTCTTCCTCCTCCTGAGCCCACTTTCTGCTTAAACCGTTCCTCTCTGAGTACTGTAGCTCTCTACTTTAGCTTTACATATATTGAAACATTAACACATTTCTTAATGTCTCCTTCTCCCTTCCTGGTTTCTTTTCCTCTCCATATTAAATGTAAAGTCAAAGGCTTTAAAGAATGAATCTAAATATAACAGAGAAGACAACATTTGCCTTTCCTGGCCTAAGTGATGTCATTCAGTATATTTTTATATTAACATTTGATTTCATTTTTCTTTGTAGCTGAGTAATACTCTGTTGTGTATATGCATACTTTATTCACTTATCTGCTGTTGAACATCGGGGGTGATTGCACCGCCTAGCGATGAAGAGAGTAACAGCAAACATGGAAAGACAAGGATACTAGAGTAGGATCTAAAGTCCTGTCAGTACAAGCTCAGGATTGGCATAACTGGGTCACGTGGCATTTCTATTTCTAGTTATTTGAGAAATCTACTAATTGATGTCACGAATGGCTACACTAATTTACACTTCCACCAAGCAGACACCATTCATGCCAGAGTTTGTCACTGGAATTTCTGATAATGGCCATTTTGACTAGATCAAGATAGAACTTAAAATATTTTAATCTATGATTCTTTGATGACTAAAGATATTGAGTACTTTTTAGAGTTTCCTAGCCATTTATATTTCTTCTTTTGAGAATTTTCTGTTCAATTCCATGGCCTTTGTAAAATTGATTCATTCAACTCCTTAGTGTTAATTTTAAAAGCTCCTCGTATACTCTAAACACTAATCCTCTGGTAAAGAACAAGTAAAGATTTTCTCCTGATCTCTGCACTGCCAAGTTATTCACTTCACTCTTTCCATTGTTGGACTTTATCAAAAGCTTCAGAGTTTCATGAGATCCTCTTGGTTGACAGTTGAGCTTACTTCTTACTTTACTGGATTTTTGTTCAGAAATTTCTTACATGTAGCGATAAGATAAAACATACTCCTTTTTTTTCTGTGTGGGTAATAGGTCTTTTGTTGAGGACCTTGATCTTTCTTTAAAGTTGATCAAGGTACAAAGTAAAAGATAAAGATCTAATTCTATCTTTACTCCATGCTTGTTTTCAGTTTCTCTAATACCATTTCTTCAAGTTGCTGTCTCTTCTCTAATGTTTATTTTTTATTACCTATATAAAAAATTAGGTAACTGCGCTTGCATGGACTTATATCTACCTGGGTTATCAATTGCATTTCATTGGTCTGTGTCTGCTTTTGTACCAGTATTGTGTTGTTCTTATGATTATGACTCTGAGTATTCTTTGAAATGCAATGTGTTGATCTCATCCAAAGTATTCTTTTGGTTCAGATTGGCTTTGACTATCATTAGTATTTTGGGCAGCCTCCTCTAGCAAACCATACCCCCTAACTATCCTCAAGTAGTTCTACCAACTGGGACCTAAACATATAAGCCTATAGGGCCCATGCCCATTCAAACTACATGTGTCTTGCTGTTTTTGTTTTGTTGCTGTTGTCATTGTTTTGTCACTATGTCTCTATAGTATATTTCTAAATTTAGAGTGATAATACACCTGAAATATTCTTTTGGTTTAATTTGCTAATGGCATCCAAGATATATACATCCAAATACTTTTTTGACTGGAGATACATATATGATGAATTGCCTTGAAACTTTTAAATGTGATTACACCATTGAATCTATGAGTTGCAATTAGTAAGATTGATATTTTCATAAGATTAATTCTTACCAATACTTGATCATATGGATACTTTCCAACTTGTATGTCTTCCTCAAGTTCCTTACTCATTGTTTAAAATTTTTCATTGCAGTTATTTTCCCTTGGTTAGTCTTATTCCCATGGCTTCTGTGTGCGTGCATGTGTGTGTGTATGTGTGTGTGTGTGTGTGTGTGTTGTGCACGCACGCATACGCATGTGTTGAATATGATTGTTTTCCTAATTTCCTTTTCATTTGTTTGTCATTATTATATGTGAAAAATACTCATTTCAGCATTAATTTTTTTTTTACCTATACATTTTGCTTACTTGTTATCTACTCTAAGAGATTTGGTTCTTTTGGATCTTTTGTGTCTAGAACCATATTATCTGTAAAAGGAGATAGTTTGACTATTTGTTTCCCTTTTATTTTTTACCATTACATTGCTCTAGTTATGACTTCACACACTATATTTCACTATAAATGAAGAGAATAGTCATCTTCATCAGGTTCCTGATCTTAGTGGAAACACTTTAAGTTTTCATCAATCCGGTGTGATTTTATATATAAGCTTAAAAAATGTCTCCTTGATGGGTGTTTACTGTTCGTAGATTGACATGGTTTCCCAGAAATTTTTGTGATCAAAATTATGTTATTCCTTCCAGAGGTAGGGTAATTCCCCAAGAGAATGAACAGAGCCAGCTTATATGAGACATGGATACTGTCAATTGCAGCCCAAGGCCTAAGATTATTAAGATCGCTGTACTGATTTAGTAACAGAGCTGACTGACTACTCCATCTGACTTGAGTAGATGCACACACCACAGCACTTCATAAAAAACAAACAAAACAAAAAACAACAAAAAAAAACCAGGTATTATTTCAGAGAGCAGAGATACATGTTCAAGAGACCTACCCATGAACTTTAGTCTTACTTTGCCAGGATGAAATTTTTGAGGAGCCACTCTTTGGTCATTTCAGCCTTCGTTAAATCCTGTTTAGAGGCTTAAACTGGTTAATTTGCTTACTTTTAGTGTTAAGATCAGTGGTTTTGCATTTTCTCTCCAGCAAGGAGGTACAGCCAGGAGCTCAGGGAACACAGGTGTGGCAGATCAGCTGGCACAGGATCCTTCTGGACTCCACCTGCACCCAAGAGCTGGACTGCTCTACAGTCATTTGAGCACGGATCCTGCCAGGGGAGAACTGGTCTGCAGGGAGTGCTATGACTGAGACCATCATTTTCTCTCTGGGAACATCCAGGAGTGCAGGGAACACAGGAGTGGCAGAGAAGCTGGGGCAGGGTCATTCCAGGCTCCATCTACACTAGCTAGGCTGAGCCACAGCCCTCTGTGCCAATGGAGAGCTGGTCTCTCAGGAGTGCTGAAACAGGCTTGCAGGCCCATAAGAGGGACAATCTCCATCAAGAGACAGCAGGACCAACTAACATCAGAGATAACCAGATGGCGAAAGGCAAACACAAGAACTTTACCAATAGAAACCAAGACTTCATGGCACCATCCGAACCCAGTTCTCCCACAACAGCATATGCCATCATGCCAGAAAAGCAAGATTTGGAATTAAAGTCACAGTTCAAGATGCTGATAGAGGATGTCAAGAAGGACATAAATAACTCCCTTAAAGAAATACCGGAGAACACGAGTAAACAGGAAAAAGCCCTTAAAGAATTACAGGAAAGCACAACCAGGCAGGTGAAGGAATCCAACAAAATCATTCAGAATCCAAAAATGGAGGTAGGAACAATAAAGAAATCACAAATGGAAACAACTCTGGACATAGAAAACCTAGGAAAGTAGTCAGGAGTCATGGATGCAAGTATCAACAACAGAATATAAGAGATAGAAGAGAAAATCTCAGATGCAGAAGATACCATAGAAAGCATTGATACACAGTCAAAGAAAATGAAAAAATGCAAAATGCTCCTGACCCCAAACATCCAGGAAATCCAGGACAAAATGAGAAGACTAAACCCAAGGATTATACGTATAGAAGAGAGTGAAGATTTCTAACTTAAAAGGCCAGTAAATATCGTCAACAAAATTATAGAAGAAAACTTCCCTAACTGAATGAAAGAAATGCCCATGGACATACAAGAAGCCCATAGAACTCCAAATAGATTTGACCAGAAGAGAAATTCCTTTGCTAAATTTCTTTGCTAACTTCAATATCTGTGTGATTCCCACTATAGTCTCCAACTGCACAAATTTCTCAGTATAGCCAATAATTATGCCTCTGGGAGTTTAAATTATTTCATAGTGTTTAATTTAAGATTTGAAATTGATTTTTTGTTTACTCTGACAGTTTTTTGAAAAATATAATTGTGAACTCTACAAAATCTATTGTGCGTTTTGCCTCTCATCCCTTTTCCTGAGGAGGGCAATGCCTATCACCAAGTTTCTTACTTGAACATTGAGCTTTAGGAATTTCCTGCACTTATTTGTCCTGTCTGTGGGTAAATGCCATATCAATAATCCTATACTGTCAACTTCAATATTTCACTTTCCACCATAAAATAGCTATGCACTTGGGCTGGCAAGATGACTCAGTGGTTAAGAGCACCGACTGCTCTTCCAGAGGATCTAAGTTCAATTCCCAGCAACCACATGATGGCGTACAATCATCTGCAATTGGATCCATGCTCTATTTTTTTTATTTGATATAATTTTTTATTTACGTTTCAAATGATTTCCCCTTTTCTAGACCCCCACTCCCCGAAAGTCCCATAAGCCCCCTTCTCTCCCCCTGTCCTCCCACCTACCCCTTCCCACTTCCCCGTTCTGGTTTTGCCTTATACTGCTTCACTGAGTCTTTCCAGAACAGGGGCCACTCCTCCGTTCTTCTTGTACCTCATTTGATGTGTAGATTATGATTTGGGTATCCCAGTTTTCTAGGTTAATATCCACTTATTAGTGAGTGCATACCATGATTCACCTTTTGAGTCTGGGTTACCTCACTTAGTATGATGTTCTCTAGCTCCATTCATTCGCCTAAGAATTTCATGAATTCATTGTTTCTAATGGCTGAATAGTACTCCATTGTGTAGATATACCACATTTTTTGCATCCACTCTTTTGTTGAGGGATACCTGGGTTCTTTCCAGCATCTGGCAATTATAAATAGGGCTGCTATGAACATAGTAGAGCATGTATCCTTATTACATGGTGGGGAATCTTCTGGGTATATGCCCAGGAGTGGTATAGCAGGATCTCCTGGAAGTGAGGTGCCCAGTTTTTGGAGGAACCGCCAGACTGATTTCCAGAGTGGTTGTACCAATTTGCAACCCCACCAGCAGTGGAGGAGTGTTCCTCTTTCTCCACACCCTATCCAACACCTGCTGTCTCCTGAATTTTTAATCATAGCCATTCTGACTGGTGTAAGATGAAATCTCAGTGTTGTTTTGATTTGCATTTCCCTAATGACTAATGAAGTTGAGCATTTTTTAAGATGCTTCTCCACCATCTGAAGTTCTTCAGGTGAGAATTCTTTGTTTAACTCTGTACCCCAATTTTTAATAGGGTTGTTTGCTTTTCTGGAGTCTAACTTCTTGAGTTCTTTATATATATTGGATATTAGCCCTCTATCTGATGTAGGATTGGTGAAGATCTTTTCCCAATTTGTTGGTTGCCGATTTGTCCTCTTGATGGTGTCCTTTGCCTTACAGAAACTTTGTAATCTTATGAGGTCCCATTTGTCAATTCTTGCTCTTAGAGCATACGCTATTGGTGTTCTGTTCAGAAACTTTCTCCCTGTACCAATGTCCTCAAGGCTTTTCCCCAGTTTCTTTTCTATTACCTTCAGAGTGTCTGGCTTTATGTTAAAAATTCAGGAGACAGCAGGTGTTGGAGAGGGTGTGGAGAAAGAGGAACACTCCCCCACTGCTGGTGGGGTTGCAAATTGGTACAACCACTCTGGAAATCAGTCTGGCGGTTCGTCCGAAAACTGGCCACCTCACTTCCAGGAGATCCTGCTATACCACTCCTGGGCATATACCCAGAGGATTCCCCACCATGTAATAAGGATACATGCTCTACTATGTTCATAGCAGCCCTATTTATAATTACCAGATGCTGAAAAGAACCCAGGTATCCCTCAACAGAAGAGTGGATGCAAAAAATGTGGTATCTCTACACAATGGAGTACTATTCAGCCATTAGAAACAATGAATTCATGAAATTCTTAGGCGAATGGATGGAGCTAGAGAACATCATACTAAGTGAGGTAACCCAGACTCAAAAGGTAAATCATGGTATGCACTCACTAATAAGTGGATATTGACCTAGAAAACTGGAATACCCAAAACATAATCCACACATCAAATGAGGTACAAGAAGAAAGGAAGAGTGGCCCTTGTTCTAGAAAGACTCAGTGAAGCAGTATTCAGCAAAACCAGAATGGGGAAGTGGGAAGGGGTGGGTGGGAGGACAAGGGGAGAGAAGGGGGCTTACGGGACTTTCGGGGAGTGGGGGGGCTAGAAAAGGGGAAATCATTTGAAATGTAAATAAAAAATATATCGAATAAAAAAAAATCCAGAAGATCTTGGGGGGATGGCATACAGACCCTAAGGGAACACAAATGCCAACCCAGGCTACTATACCCAGCAAAACCCTCAATTATCATAGATGGAGAAACCAAGATATTCCATGACAAAAACAAATTTACACAATACCTTTCCACAAATCCAGTCCTTCAAAGGATAATGAATGGAAAATATAAAAAAAGGAGGGAAACCACACACTAGAAAAAGCAAGAAAATAATCTTCTTTTAACAAACCAAAAACAAGAGAGCCACACAAACATAACTCCAACTCTAACAACAAAAATAACAGAAGCAACAATCACTTGTCATCAATATCTCCTATTATCAATGTAATCAATTCTCCAATAAAAAGACATAGACTAACAGACTGGATACATAAACAGGACCCAACATTTTGCTGCATATGGGAAACTCACCTCAGGCCTAAAGACAGACACTACTTCAGAGTAAAAGACTGGAAAACAATTTTCCAAGCAAATGGTCCCGTGAAACAGGTTGGTGTAGCTTATTTCTAATAACTAATAAAATAGACTTTCAACCTAAAGTAATCAAAAAAGATAAGGAAGGACACTTCACACTCATCAAAGGAAAAATGTACCAAGATGAACTCTCAATTCTAAACATCTATGTGCCAAATAGAAGGGCAGTCACATTCATAAAAGAAACTTTACTAAAGCTCAAAGCACACATTGTGCCACATAAAATAATAGTGGAAGACTTCAACTCCCCACTCTCATCAGTGGACAGATCATAGAAACACAAACTAAGCAGAGACACAGTGAAGCTAACAAGCTATGAACCAAATGGTTTCAGCTGATATCTATAGAACATTTTATCCTAAAACAAAAGAATATATCTTCTCAGTACCTCATGGTACCTTCTCTAAAATTGACCATATAGTAGGTCACAAAACAGACTTCAACAGATATATGTACCTTGAAATAATCCCATGCACTCTATCAGATCACCACAGACTAAGGCTGGTCTTCAATAACAACAAAAGCAACAGAAAGCCCACATATACATGGAAACTGAAGAACATTCTATGCAACCATAATTTGGTCAAGGAAGAAAGAAAGAAATTAAAGACTTTTTAGAATTTAATGAAAATGAAGGCACAACATACACAAACTTATGGGACACAAGTAAAGCAGTATTAAAAGGAAAACTCATAGCTCTGAGTGCCTTCCAAAAGAAACTGGAAAGAGCATACACGAATAGCTTCACAGTACATCTGAAGGTTTGAGAACAAAAAGAAGCAAATATATCCAAGAGGAGTGGACAGCAGAAAATAATCTAACTCAGGGCTGAAATCAATCTAGTAGAAACAAGAAAAACTATACAAAGAATCAACCATATCAGGAGATGGTTCTTTGAAAAAACCAAGATAGATAAACCCTTAGCCAAACTAATCAGAGGGCACAGAAACAATATCCAAATCATCAAAATAAAAAATGAAAAGGGAGACATAACAACAGATAATGAAAAAAAAAAAAAACAAAAGTCATCAGATGCTACTACAAAAGCCTATACTCAACAAAAGTGGAAAATCTAGATGAAATGAACAATTTTCTAGATAGATACCAGGTTCTAAAGTTAAATCAGGATCAGATAAATTATCTAAGCAATCCCATAACTCCTAAAGAAATAGAAGTGGTTATTAATAGTTTCTCAACCAAAAGGATCCCAGGACCAGATGGGTATAATGCAGAGTTCTATTAGACCTTCAAAGAAGACCTAATACAATACTCTTCAAACTATTCGGCAAAATAGAAACAGAAGGTACACTACCCAATTCGTGCTATGAAGCCACAATTACTCTGATACCTAAACCACACAAAGACCCAACAAAGGGAACTTTAGACCAATTTCCCTAATGAATATCAATGTAAAAATATTCAATAAAATTCTTGCCAACCAAATCCAAGATCACATCAAAACAATTATCCACTATGATCAAATAGGCTTCATTCCAGGGATATAGGGATGGTTCAATATACTGAAATCCATCAATGTAATCCACTATATAAACAAACTCAAAGAAAAAGACACATAATCATTTCATTAGATGCTGAGAAAGCATTTGACAAAATTCAACACCCATTCATGATAAAAAGTCTTGGAAAGATCGGAAATTCAAGGCCCACATCTAAACATAGTAAAAGCAATACCAGTAGCCAACATGAAACTAAACGGAGAGAGACCTGAAGCAATCCCTCTGAAATCAGAGACTAGACAAGGCTTCCCACTCTCTTACTACCTGTTCAACATAGTACTATAAGTCCTAGACAGAGCAATTAGACAACAAAAGGTGGCCAAAGGGATATAAATTGGAAAGGAAGAAGTCAAATTATCACGATTTGCAGATGATATGATAGTATAATTAAGTGACCCCAAAAATTCCACGAGAGTTCTTCTAATCCTGATAAACAATTTCCGCAAAGTGGTGGTATATAAAATTAACTCAAACAAATCAGTAGCCTTTCTATACTCAAAGTATAAACAGACTGAGAAAAAAATTGTGGAAGGGACACCCTTCACAATAGCCACAAATAATATAAAATACCTTTGTGTGACTCTAACCAAGCAAGTGAAAGATCCGTATAACAAGAACTTCGAGTCTCTGAAGAAAGAAATTGAAGAGGATCTCAGAAGATGGAAAGATCTCCCGTTCACATACATTGGCAATGTTAATATAGTAAAATGGCCATCTTGCCTAAAGCATTCTATAGATTCAATGCAATCACTATCAAAATTCCAACTCAATTCTTCATAGAGTTAAAAAGAGAAATTTCCAAATTTATCTTGAATAACATAAAACCCAGGATAGCAAAAACTATTCTCAACAATATAAGAACCTCTGGAAGAATCACCATCCCTGACCTCAGGCTATACTATAGACCAATAATGATAAATACTGCATTGTACTGGTACAATGACATGCAGGTAGACCAATGGAATGGAATTGAAGACCAAGAAATGAACCCATACACCTATGGTCATTCAATCTTTGACAAAGGAGCTTAAATCATCCAGTGGAAAAAATACAGCATTTTCGACAAATGGTTCAGGGTCAACTGGCAGTCAACGTGTAGAAGGCTGCACATTGATCCATTATCTCCTTGTACAAAGTTATGTCCAAGTGTATCAAGGGCCTCCACATAAAACCAGACACACTGAATCTAATAGAAGAGCAAGGGGAGAAGAACCTGGATCACATGGGCAGAGGGAAAAATTCCTGAACAGAATACCAATAGCTTATGCTCTAAGATCAAGAATTAAGAAATTAAATCTCGTAAATCGCAAAGCTTCTATAAGGCAAAGGAAACTGTTAATAGAACAAAACTGCAACCATCAGATTGGAAAAAGATCTTTACCAATCTGACATCTGATAGAGGGCTAATGTCCAATATATACAAATAATTCAAGAAGTTAGACTCCAGAGAACCAAATAACCCTATTAAAAAAATTGGGTCAGAGCTAAACGAAGAATTCTCAACTGAAGAATACTGAATGGCTCAGAAACATCTAAAGAAATGTTCATCCTTCATCCTCAGGGAAATGCAAATCAAAACAACCCTGAGATTCCATGTCATACCAGTCAGAATGGCCAAGATCAAAAACTCAAGGGACAACAGATGCTGGAGATGATGTGGGAAAGAGGAACACGCCTCCATAGCTGGTGGGATTGCAAGTTTGTAAAACCACTCAGGAAATCAGTGTGTTGATTCCTCAGAATATTGGAAGTAGTGCTACCTGAGGACCCAGCTATACCACTCCCGGGCATATACCAGTAGTTGGACATTTAATAAGGACACACGCTCCTTATAATAATATTTATTATATAGTAATAGCCACAAGCTAGAAAGAACCCAGATGTCCCTCAACAGAGGAATGGATACAGAAAATTTGGTATATTTATACAATGGAGTACAACTCAGCTATTAAAAACAATAAATTCATGACATTTTTAGGCAAATAGATGGAACTAGAAAATATCATTCTGAGTGAGGTAACCCAATCACAAAAAAAACACACATGGTATGCACTTGCTGATAAGTGGATATTAGCCCAAAAGCTCTGGATACCCAAGATACAACTCACAGGCCACATGAAGCTCAAAAAGAAGGAAGACCAAAGAGTGGATACTTTGATCCTTCTTGGAAGGTAGATCAAAGTACCCATGACTCACAGCCAACCAATAGACTGAGTATAGGGTCCCCAATGGAGCAGCTAGAGAAAGGACCCAAGGAGCTGAAGAGGTTTGTAGCCCCATAGGAGAAGCAATAATATGTACCAACCAGTACTCCAGAGCTCCCAGGGACTAAAGCACCAACCAAAGAGTACACATGGAGGGACCTGTGGTTCCAGCAGCATATGTAGCAGAGGATGGACTTTTCAGACATCAATGAGAGGAGAGGCCATTGGTCCTATGAAGGCTTGATGGTGCAGTGTAGGGAAATTTCAGGTCAGGAAAGTGGAGGGGGGACTTCATAGGCAGGGGGAGGGGTGATGGGATAAGGGGTTTTCGGGGGGTTAACAAGGAAACGGGATAGCATTTGAAATGTAAATAAACCAAATATCTAATAAAAAGTTAAAAAATTAAAAAAGATCTGTTGTTTCTCAATTGTCTGTATAGGTGATGTTATACCCCTGGAGTGGTATGTCATCATTTAGGACAGTGTTAATGGATCTCACTGTCTACCATATCTTTATTTAATATAAGAGATGCTGAGAAATAAGCTTTCTATAGAGCCAAATCTCACCCACAGGTGTTAATTCTTTGTATATATCTGTATATCAACATTGTCTTAGGTCACCTAGGACATCTGAAAAAATTAATTTGAAGCAGCTCACTATATTCCAGTGCTTAAGTGCATATTTCCAACCAAATATGAAGCATACCTTTCCCAATGCATTTAGGGCCTTTACTTATTGGTTAAAATTAATTTTCAAAAGATTCTTACATTAGTTACTATTTTAATCAGAACCTGATACAAGCTTATAGATGCATGCATGATAGATGCATGAATTTCATTTGGCTTTTCTTAACTTAAATACCAACCTAATTATTTAATTCAATTTATTAGACTTTTTATTTAATGCCCAAATTATGTTTAGAGAGCTATATTCCCTATGTAGTAGAGTAGGGTGAATTTTAGAAGAAAGTCAACACTTATAACACAGTCATGACAGGTAACTAGCCATTTTTATATTGTACAGACACCCAAAGAAATCACCTCTTTGCCTAGATCTCCATTCATTTAATTAGAGCTTTGCCTAGGTGAATATGTACTTCACAGTGATGGCTAAGAGCAAGATTCAGCCTTCTGATTCATGTCTTTTGTATCTGGAGTCCTTTCTTGCTGTGTCTCCATGGCAATGAGAACCCTGCATCTCCAGTCTGTCTAAGGGATGCTATTGTCCTATGCCATAGCTCTTTGCCTGTGCACAAAGCTGAGGCCAGTTAACAGGAACCCGGAACTGAATGTTGTAGGGAAGTTTCAGCAAATGTTTTGATTGATTTCTCAGTTTCTAAGCTATGCCAATGATTTTCCAACTATAATTAAGAGGCTTTACCTTTGTACCCTTTTAAACAGACAAACGTTCTATGTGGTGATTAAAAGAAGTTGCTATGGATGTGTTATACAAGCATCAGCAGGTTCTAATTTAGAAAGCATTACCGTATTCTCATAAATCTTCAGTCTCTGAAAATTTTCTTTTGAATTTCACTAACTAAAAGCTCTTTGAGAGAAATGCAAATTGTATATTTGAAAATGCTAGATACTAAGTAGGGGAGATTCCAACTGAGTGGAAAGGGTGTAGGAACACTTTCCTGGGAAGTACTGGGTGGGACATCGCTGTGAGAGAAGGACAGATGGACACGGAGTGACAGAAAAGGGAGGTCTTGTCCCTAATGGGAAGAGCACCACAAAGGAGTCATAAGTAATTTATGTGAGAGGTGATTCAAGCATTCACGTTACACTTCTCCTTGTAGGCAACCGTGCCTTTCCAGGTGCAGTGAATGGTGAAATTTTTTTACCTTCTAAAACTGGCTACAGGGCATCCTCAATAATTCTCCTGCATGACTACTGCAGAGAGAACAATTGTTTCACAAAATGTATCACAACATTGACTACTGTTACATCAGTTTCACATCCTTCTCTCCAAACGTGGAAAATGCATAATTATCTCGCAGCTCTACAAAACACACACCCCACCAATGAGCTTGTGTCTGTTCCCATGGAGATTGCCATCCTTTTTCTACTTGCCATAGTGTAATTCCCCCCAGTGTTTGTCCAATATCTGCATGTGCAGCCACAATTCATAGCAGACTTGGGTGTTTCTAAATGTCATATGTCAGTAAGGGCGTGGGAAATGTGGCCTGTGAATAGGAACAAGACAGTTAAAAATTGAATCTTTCCCCACTTTCTGTTTCTAACTCACCTTGCACCTCCAATTAGTATCCAAGGTTAGATTTTTTCATTTGTCTGGCTTCCTAACCTTACTTTTGATGCCTAAACGTATAGGAAACATATGGTTTTTGTGCAGTACTTTGATGAGGTGATGGGGTATCACTTGTTTCTGGGGTCATGTGATGTAATTTGAGCTCCTGGCTGGTGCCAATAATTGCTTCTTGATCATTACTACCTGATACTTCAGAGTCTAAGACAATCATTTGGAAAGTCGTACTGTCCAATGCCGGCAACCCCTCTCCCTTCTTTGGTGTGTTCATCTGAGAGCCTCTAATCCAGTGTTCCTCATCTGAAGCAAACATATATACCTGCTGCTACCTTCATTACCTTCAAGGTCTCCCATCATTCTGAGAACCCTCAGCACTCAGAGGGGTAGCCACCAGACAGCCCGGCCCTGCAGCTGATCAACAGTTGTATACACCATGGCATTTTCCTGTGATTTTCTTTCTTTTCTGTGTCTGCAATGTTTGTCACTTCTCTAGGCACATTTTCTTAGCCGTATCAATTCTGATTTTAAATTTGTTTTCTGAGCATAAAACTTTTAGCTTCCACTTAATTTTCTGTATGATTTCTAGAATTCAACTTTCTCCCAAAATAGGAAACACATATTGGTTATTATTTAAACAACTAAAAAACACTCATAAAAATAAAAATGTAAGTGCCAGTAGCCCAGATATAAAAGGACACAGTGTTGCAATAACTTGTCCTCCTCTATTGAGTTGAGACCTTAGATCCTGCTGTGAATCTGGTCTTGAGATACTGTGCTGTTCAGTTATGTTGAGATCAGTGCCCAGCAACCCATCACCACAAAACACCTTGAAATCCAGGAATAGGACCCCAAAGTAGGGACAGTGGGCTCAAACAGAATGAGAAAGAGGACCCTGATAATTCACTAGTTATAATTAGATTTCACTGTAAACATTCAAACATCCTTACAATTTGACATTTTCTCACTGAGGAGACCAAAATGAAGTATCAAGGCTCCCACTTTCCCTTTACTAGCTGAATTATGAGTGACTGCAAATGCAGGTTGAACTGAACCAAGGCTGCAAGAGAAATGCAGCTTGGTGGTTTCTGGAGACTTTCTTACTTGGTGAAGCACATATGTTGGTAGTGAACTTCAGACACTCCCTAAAGTCTCTATAATGTCCACTAACTGGTCAGCCGGACTTATGTTCCTGTGCATAATTCATAAGCATGAATCCTTTTCTTCACCTCAGAAAAAAAATGTTGTCACTTCATCTTGCAAAATTGTTAAAGGATTAAAAACTAGGTAAAGTAACTTTCAATATGACGTGTCTTACTTGCATACTCATAAATCTGTTATAATTTTCGAAACACATTGAAGGGATCTCTGTTGTTACTTTTCCCTTAAGAATCCATAATAAACTTTTTCAAGAATAAATACCTCTTATCTATAAATTGCGATGACTTAAAGCAAAGTAGTGCTCAATAATTGTTTATAAACATCTGTATGAATGAATGATTGGGGCCTTGGCACTATGAGCTACAGTTAATTATTTCAATGAATATTTATGAAGCACTCACTACATGACACTTATTATTATAAGTGCTGGCAATATATCCATGAACAAAGTAGGTAATGATCAGTGCCCCATGGAGTTTAGTAATTTTGCATCGTAAAAGAGGGAGACCATAGTGGAATGCCAACCAAATACCCCTTCGAAGAGTGCAAACCACAAATATCTGCCAATGGGAGGAAAAAAATAAACCTGCTGTGTCCATGGGAGAAGTATTGAATCACTAGAGATAGGCAATTCTAGCATATAAGAACATCCCCTAACGACTAATTATTGTTCTGGGGGCTTTTGGTTGGTTGGTTGGTTGGTTGGTTGATTGTCTTTTGTTTGTTTTCTTTTTCCAGAATATACATGGCCAGTGCATTCACAGAAATATGAGATTGTCTGAGACTCTTTCTATTAGTTTCTTTCTTATACTTTTCTTCTGTTACCTGTAAAAATCAGTTCTGTGGTGCAGTAGCTATTCCAGGTTGTCAATTTGACTATATCTGGAATGAACTACAGTCCAGAATGGGAAGGCTCACCTGTGATCCTAATCTCTAGGCTGGTAGAGACAAGTTTCTGACCTGGAGCCTGGCTTGGAGATCTTGAGGCATAGTGGCTATGAATTGCAGAAGATTAAGACAGCGAGATCTCTGAGGTTAAGGTCATCTGGGACAAAGCAGATCTCAGATCCAGGCGTGGTGGCACATGCCATTTATCTGAGCCATACCTTCTGCTGGAAACCTATATAAGGACATTGGAAGAAGGAAGAGTCACCCTCTCTCTTTTTCACCTGCTTGCCTTGTGGAACTGAGCAACTGCTAGATCCTTGTTGACCATTGTTGGAAGTTGGACAGTCTACAGACTGTAAGTTACTACCCCCTTTGCACTTTATGTCCCATCTTGGGTTTTTCTTACTAGAGGCATGGAGTAGTCCAGAGTATTTCCTCTGTTCAATGCTTCAAACAGAAAGTGGGCTTTTGCACTTAACTGATTGCCCATCACATTCTCAACACTGGCTTGTCTCCACTTCCGGATCTTAAGAAGATCACAGAATGAAAGAAAAAAAGTGTTTCTAATGTGATCTTTCTATTTTGTGGACTTTTGATTTATGTTCCAGAAAGCAAGACCATCAGTACCTCATACAACAGAGTGTTGGTGCTGACCAGAGAAAACTCCAACATCTCGTCTACATCCTACAATTGATTCAATTACTCCAGTAGCCAAAACTAAGCTTTGGTGATCATTTTTTTACCATATATGTTGAGCAACAGCACAAATCAGAATTATTGTTGTTGATGTTGTTGGTGGTGGTGGTAGTGTGTATGCATGTGGGGCATGCATAGTTTGCCAGAGTTACTTTCTATACTGCATTATTACGATGGACCCTGTATCATTCTAACCAACAGTACCAAGAGGAAATATTTTTAAGGTGAAAGAAAGAAAATAATTTAATAACATTCCCAAGAATATTGTTAAAAATAAAGACACACTTGGTATGGTAGTATATGCCTGGAATCCTGACACATCAAAGGCTTAAGCAGGAAGATCAGGAGATCAAGACCAATCTCAGAGTCTCTTCAAATAAAAGCCCGTGTAGGTTATATGAAGCCCTGTCTCAAAGACAGACCAAGTCTGGGTAAGTGCGGTTTGATGGTTTTCCTGTCATGTAAAGTCTAACATCTCTGCTTCCCTCATTACTCTCATTACCACTACAGCATCCTTCCAGGGTATTTTTCAAGAAGGCTATTACTGTTATTTTAGTCCTTTTATCTTGAGCTAATACTAAAAATCCATTGTATAATCCTCCGAACATATTATATGAATAAAAATTTTTATTCCTTCTTGGCAAATAAATGCACCCTATTACCTCTAATTCACACATTAGTAGAACTCATTTTAAAAATACATAAAGAACTTTCATAAATACTCAAAATACAATCCTGCTACCTGTGTAATTAAAGACTATTAGCTAACACTGGTCATTCTTCAAATTTTATGTCCTGTGTTATCTGATGTTAATTTTTTTGTTGTTGTTGTTCCCAAGTTATATTTGCCATACTTTTCCTTTACCATGCTTACCCGCCATGAAATCCATCTTGTTGATGCTACAACAAATCCTATGCTTGTTTTTCTTCTATTTGTCTTTGTTCTCATTGTGTTTGTAACTTAACTCATTGAGTAACTGTGCATGCACTTGTCTGTGGTGTGCGTGCATGTGTGACTGCCTGTGCACAGAAGGACGTTGGTGTCCTGGTCCATCACTCTGTTTGTTTATTTGACACAGGCTCTCTCACTGAATCTGGAGTGAGACTGAAGAGGCCCAGCGTCGTCCTTTCTCACCCTGCCACACATTGCAAGGTTACTTGGGTTACATTTCAGCCATGTTTGGGTTTTTGTGTTGGTTCTAGGATCCAAACTCAGGTCTTCGCACCTGTGTAAGAAGTGTTCTTATTCACTGAGCTATCTCCCAAACTCTTGTTTTAGATGTTAATGGTTTGTCATGTGCCTTCATGGCTCCAGAAAACAAAACGTACTGGTTTTCTCATGTCTGTGGTCCTAATAAAATAATTGCATAAATAGTTATAAGGAAAAATAATATATATATTTCATGATATTTGAAATGGTATATAGAAACCCATCATTTGCAAGATATCTTCAATGTCCTCAATAGAACAATAGAACTCGTTGAATTTAACGTTTCATTCATAAAGGGGTTGACATACAGAAGACATATCTTGCTGCGTGTGTATTTGTTAGAGAACAGCTCAGGGGAGTCAGTTCTGTCATGTCACTTTACTTGGATTTCAGGGATGAACCTGGACCAGCAAGTTCACAGGACAAGTACCTTTACCCATAAGCCAGCAGCTTCTCAGGTCAATCACTTATTTTCTCATTCCTTCCCTTTTAGTGGTTCTAAGAAATTGGAAACACAGGTTCCATAATTTCTTTAACAAAGATCTAGTGGTTTTGTTTTTGACGATTTAGAATACTAAAACAAAAGGTAAGCTGTGGGCATGTTTTTGTACACCTAGTAAAGATTATTCTTATGCTATTCAATTGCTAATTTCTATCTTGTCCTCTTATCTGTTGAAATCTGGACATGGCATTGTAATGTGCATTCCAAATATCTCCAGTTTAAAGTTTGTGTAAACAATGTTTACAATTTATTTTCTATCTTGTTAATAAAAGCTGATCAGCTAATGGCTGGACAAAAGAGATTTAGGGCAGGACTTGCACCTGCTTTAGATTGGGAGAGAGAGAAGAGCAAGGGGGACTTAGCCATGAGGAGGGGGAGAGGAGACAGCATGGAAAGACAGCGTGGGAACACAGCTGAAGCCCGGAGAGCCAGACCAATGCTGAAATGCCAGGATCTCGGGGCTTTTGACTGGGCAGTAACCTGATTAGCTTAAATGACTAAAACAGGTCAATGACCGCCCAGGTAATATAAAGTAAAGCTTGATAAAGAAAACGGGTAGACTCACTCTCATTTATTTTGGGAGCTAGCTGGAGATAGAGAAAAACTGGACATCTTTTAAAATTACAGTTACAGTAAGTAGCTGGAGAGATAATATGTCCAGTGTTATTCGAATGACGTCAGCTGCTTGTTCCCACACCCAGGGCAGGCCGCGGGCATTGGCGTCACCCTTTCTACTGAGCACAGAGAAGGCACAGAACTTCTTCCTTCCTTCATACTAAAATTTTCTATGAGTCAAACATGTCTTCTTGCAAATGTCTTAGTCCTTTAAATATACTATGCACTGCTTTTTAAATATTGTGTATGCATGAAATCTCTCTTTAAATGATGCTCTGGGAGCTGAAATAGTCTCCACAGTTTTAGAAACACTAGAGTACTCTGCATTTCACTGGATGGTTTCCTCTAAACTCAACATATAGATCTTATTAAAATAAAGTTGAAGTTTCATGGCCTGAAGCTATTTATAAAAACCTAAAGAAATCTTAGAATACTAATATCAAGAGACAAAGCAGTTTTCTTACCTCAAGTGCTACCTCAACATTCTTGTTAGTGAGGACTTTTAACAAAGAAATACCTTTTGCTTCACACATGGAAAATTGCCTATTATTTTTCTCTGAAGGTTGTAGTCACATATTCAAATAGCTCACAGATCAGTTTCACGAGGGAGGATCTTATAACAATATATCCAGTATCTGAGTATTTGCTATGCTCCCTGTCCAGCTGGTTGTCCATTTTACACAATAAGAACAAAAGAATACTAAACGTATAAGGCATGCCCTGGTCTGCAGAACTTGTGAACACACTAACTTACATGGCAGAGAGTACATTTTAGCTAGGTTGACTAGTTTGATTGCACTAAAAAGCGGCTGAGCAGGGTTGTAGAAATAGACCAGTTGATAAAGCTTGGATAGCATGACTGAATAGCCGTGGTTTCCATCCGGAGTACCTCACAAAACAGGTATGTGATACACGCATGTAACATGCACTCCAGAAATGGAAGTGGGGAGATCAGAAATTCAGTAAGACCAGAACATTAATAAGGCACATTTCGGGTCGTGCTGCTGCCACGTGACACCTGCTGAGCAGGCCAGGGGCTGCCGTCAGGCTCAAGTGAAGTTGCCGCCTCTTCCGGGCACGGCTCTGGACCAATGGAGCATCAGTCCAGCCATTTTTTTGTCTGTGCCCCATCTGCCGCTGGGACCCAAAGCCAGGATGGGATAGCTCTGGCATCAAGACTGGGAGCTCCAGCCTGTAGACCCAGAGCTTTAGCATCCTAAGCTCAGTATGGCGGGAAGGGCTGGGAACAGTATGCAAGACTGCCCTGGGTCCTGCGTGCCCTCACATGTGTCCTAACCCTGCAGACAGCACTGAAGTCAAGAGGGACTGGGGCACAGGATATACTCAAGGGTGTGAATACCGTTGCTTCATTCAGTGTGTTTTTTTGTTTCTCTGCAAATGTTTGGGGACCACCAGTGTATCTCTGGGCTGCGTGAGCTCATGAAACCCCGAACTAAAGCCCAGTATCTGGCATCCAAGAGAAGGCAGAGGCTTGGGCTGCCCCACTAAGAGCTTCCAGGTATGTGGGCGGTGCCAGTCCTGTCTTACCAAAGAGGAGTGAAGCAAACGTTATGCTGCCTTCTGTGGGAAGGAGGAGCTACCCGGATAAGCAGTGCCTGAGAAATGGAGCTGCCTCCAGAACCTGGGGAGACCCAGTCTTGTCAATGCAATTGTCTCTGCTTTACAAGTCGGAATCACTTTAAAACTGGAGACTTTGGCCTCTGAGCTCTGGAGAGTCCTGTGGGCTTGGGCCTTGGACGCCATAGGAAAGAGCTGCTGGCCTCCATCCCGGCTGCCGTCTGTTCCCTCACTGGAAAAACGCAGACAGCTCAAGTCAGGGCACCTGGCTCTGGGCAGCTCAGCAAAGGGCAGGGGCGTGTCTCAGGCTGTCTGCATCTCAAACCTGTGAGGCCTGAGCCCACCCACGCCATGGGGCAGAAAGTCCTTGTGCGGCCACAACCGTGTCCAAACCACCAGCTGTGATCCTTAGCCTGACTTGTCCACTTGTCCTCAGCCTCATTCCCTTCTCGTTCCTCCCACAGGGACGATGCCGGCAGGGGTCAGGGAAAGAGTTATCTCCATCAGCTTAGAGTTGGCCACATTTACCTCAGCCGGGTGCTGGTCCTTTCCTTCTGCTCCTTCCTTCCCCTCAAATGTGCCTATTGCTAGAGCTTCTCCCTGCCAACTCCCAAGCTTCTTGGAAGTAATCATTAAAGGAAAGAAGAAATAAAGCCAGTGCCCAGGAATGGGCATCTCCAGGGAGCTGGGGATTAGTGCCAGGCAGCTCTTTGCCAGCCATGCCCACTTCCCCATGGGCACAGAGCAAGCCAAAGCCTTCGTTGTATGTTGACGATGCACTTTTATGAAATTACTTTCTATCGCTGTTTTTAGCCTTTTCACATCATGTAATGTGAGGCTTTGTATTTGTTAATTTATATCTCAGATCCATATTTTATATCACCCCTTAGCCTATCCCTATCCACACCCCAAACCCAGCTTGGTAGGCTGACAAGATGTTACATGAGACAACTGGGCTTGTCACAGGTTCAGGCTCTTGAGGAGCCAACCCCACATCTTCCCTGGGGGAGCTTGTTAACTCAGAGGAAATGTTTCTAAAATGCAAATCCTGCATTCCAAAGGGAAAAAAAGACCCCCCTTCTTGTGCCAAAAGCTGTGGATATGCTGGTTCAGCATCCTCAGGACCAAGCTATTAATTTATTTTTTCTTATTAACAAATCCAAATGAGAAGTTGTGGGCCTCCAGGATGTCCTGGGGCCAAAGAACGTGAAGGTCAGTCTCCTAGGAGCCTTGGCTTGCTGTGCAAACATGCTATGACACCATTAGTTTCTCATACCATGGGGTTTATCTGCCTTCACAACCTCATATGGGAGAGCCAGGCCTGGGTCAGGAGCATGCTGCCACCCTGCGGCCCCGCCCACTCACCCACCTCTGTGTCTGTGTCTGAGTTGTGGATTGTGAGAAGAACCTGCAACAATAGTCATCTGACTATGTCTGGACCGAGGGCTTGCAGTGCAAAGCCAGGCTAGTGTATTACTTAAAATAAAAGTAATTTTATATATATAAAAGAACTTTATCAGCACATTTACTTACTGACACAAGCATTATTGAGAAGAAATAGTATTAGTTACTTTGCATTGCTGTGACCAAAATATCTGGCAGAGGTGACTTTGGAAGGTACACATGGCAGAGTAGCTCAGATCATGGCTGTTGGAGGACACAACAGAGGATGTTCCCATCATGGCCCACCAGGAAGTAGAGAAAATATGGCAGAAACAAAAATCCAACTGAAGCTAAGCCCAAAGCCCTCTGAATCAGAGCTACCAGCTAGGGAACACACATCGGAACATGCGTCCCTAGGGGACAGTCAGCTTCAAATCATCACATACACTTAAGACAAGATACACGGGTGCGAGGAGCCACAAGTTTAGGCTAAACATCAGATTCAACTTTTATGTACAGCACGTCTCAAATAACGTATAATCTCTTGCCTCAATATTTTTTCATTTGTGAATAAGAAGGAAATCTACCTTATGCAGGAAGTAATATCAAGATGGTTAAAGCACAAATTGTTCAAGCTGAGATCCTTCCTCAGTAACTTACTTACTTTACAATCATAGGCAAGTATTTCAGGGAATTTGGCCAACAAATTATCTTTGTTTTCTCATGTACATACAACACAGCAAATAGATAAAGCAGTTGGTAAGACTACACATTTTACCTGCAACAGTAGTAAACAAGGATAGTTAAAATTATGTATGAAAAATAGAATATTAGGTATCATTCAAATATATTTTGTTTGAACATGCAGAGTGCATACATTATTATGCATGTATTAGATAGATATGTGGTACGTTAGATAAAATAGTTGCCCAATGTAAGAGCACACTTTAGCCGATTACATATCAAATACTATAATGTGTACAATAATTGAATTTTAGTTTTAACATGGTGCTCATTCCCACAAAAAACAATGGCACTTATCACATATAATTGAAAAACTAAAAGGCTAGGGTGCAAATGTTCTGCATTTGTTGGTCAAGAAATTTAAATATTCCTTACCTTCCACAGAAAGCAGAGTGTGGATGCTATAATTTGCTTAGTGCTACAGTTTGATGATTTACCAGTGTCTAGATTTCACAAGGACCCTAGTTTTCCCTTCACGTCCCCTTTCTTGTCTAACTTGTCTAACCAAGGTTACTTTTGTTTAGATGTTTTGTCCCGAGAAAGATTAACCTGCACTCTTTGTCTTTATCTCTGACTTACACATATATCTCACCATATTTGAAATGTTTTCTCTTTCCGTTAATCCATCACCTCTGAGGTCCCTGCAATTCATCACTTTGCAATTTCTGTTCAACAGACCAGTAGCTGCTTCAAAGCATCAGCATTCCCGTCAAACCCATCTCTTGTTCCCTGCTCCTTGACAGCACAGACACTGGGAGTCTGGTAGTGAGCGTGGGTGGCCTTTGAGACAATGTGGGCAAGGCATCTGTGGAGCTTGCTTGTCACTGATCTGTGTTTGAGGTTTACAGGCATCCTAGTGATATAACTGAGAAGCTGACCAATAGATCTATAGCCAAAGTTTGTGAGGCCATAGTCTGTTGTGTGTGCTTCACCTCAATCATTTGCTCTGAAAATTCTTCAAGTAGTTATTACTCGTTTAGTCCACCATTGCACACCATGATCCATCTTTTGTGACCTGTACCTCTGGGGTATACTGCAGAGTCATTCCTGCAGTGTAATGCTGTGAAGTTGAATAATTAAACTGAATTAAATCACAAGTTACTCATGCATTTGTTCAACATTTGTTGATGAACTACTTTAAAATTCATGGAAAAGAAAAATGAGCCAGTGAGATTCCGCAGCAGATAACCGTGCTTACTGACAAGGCCTTTTCCCACACTCTTGATATTATTTTATACTTCATACAACCTGAATTTTGCTCCTAAGAACCCATGTGATGGGAGAGAAAACCAATTCTTGCAAATTATCTTTTAGAATGTGTGCTTGTACAAATACACACACACACATACAAAAGTACAAAAATGTTTTAAAATGCATAAGATTCCTGACACAGAAAGGCTTACAAATAGTTTGGAAGAGAGATCCATGAAATGACAATCACATTAACAATAAGAAATTTCTCTAACACATTTATGTATGAAAGGTTCTGACGTCATGTGTGATATACGCGATTCACAAGGTCTTCTTGGGACAGTGGAGGAGTTGAGCTATGACAAGGTATTAAAAGAATTTGAGCTGAGAGGAGGGGAGCAATGATGCTATAGAAGCAGAAATAAAGATTTCTAACTATTAATATTTAACAAACATGTATCATAGGATATATCAATTCTGTTCTAACTACACACACATCTAATATATTTAAAAACCTACAAGTTCGATACTAAGTATTTAGATTTTCCAATGTCTATAAATGAAAGCTAAAGCAATGGACCGTTCTACAATTTAGCAAAATTAAAATCCACACAGCTAAAGGGAAGATTTGAACCCTAGCTGCCATGCTCAGTAACCCAGCCCAGACTAAGTGAAGATGCCCATAAACTGACAATGGCTGTTTGTGGCAAAAAGTGAATAAAGGCTTTGCAAGAGCCAGTGTCAAATGGAGAAGCAGGCTGGCACTGCAGGCTGGCACCACAGGCCGGCACCGCAGGCTGGCACTGCAGGCTGGCACTGCAGGCTGGCACTGCAGGCCGAATGTCAGAATCCTGAGCTCTGGAGCTAAAAAGAGGACTCCAGTAGCTGGATGGTTGTTCCACATCTACATATGGAACAGTGAAATGATCACTGGATACCAGTGAGTCAGAGAGGGATCCTGATGTTGAGAAAAATATACTTTAACAGTGTCTCCAAAGAAAAACTTACAAGTGAGTGAGCAGAGAAAGATGATTAGTACTTGAGGGGTGGTATCTGAAAGTTTACTCAAGCAGCTGCTAGTGGCTCCTAACTACATGGTTATTAGTTTGTTTGTTTTATAATTGAAATAAAGCAACATTACAAAAACTTGACATAACTGTTATGCTTGCTTGGGTACTTTGACAGTCATGTGCACCTGTGAAACTATTTTCTCTCACTAAGCAAGAGAGGAAGAAGAGATGGCTCAGTGGTAACAGCACATAGTGTGGAGTAGCTGGGTTTTGTCCCTAGCTACCATATCAGGCCGCTCGTAACCTCCTTGCCTCCATCTTCAAAGGCCCCTATGCCCTCTTCTATCATCCATAAGCATCTGTGTTTGTATATACATAACCACATGCAGGCATATACATTTAAACATAATAAAAAATAAAATAAGCTCTTTGAACCCTGCAAGATAGCTAATGCCTTTATAATCCAGAATGTCCGATGCAGACCTTCCAGCTGATTTTGTCTCCTGGACATTGTCTACTCTTTCAGCTTAACTTGCCTTGGTCCATATTTGGTGTTGCATTTTCAACGGTTACATGCACTGTGGAGCTTTTATTCCACGTAAATCATTTGAAAGATCTGGTTGTATTGTTGTATGTTTGTCCATTTATTGAAAAAAGTTTTTTCTTTTACAATACGTCCTGACTATGGTTTCCCTCCTCCCAGCTTCTCATTGCCCCTTCTATCCAGATCCACTCTTTCTCAGTCTCTCTTTAGAAAGCCAACAGGCTTCTAAGGGACTATAATACAATGTAATAAATATAACATAAAATAATATAATGATAAAAGAAAAATTAACACAAAGGCATTGGTCAAAACCAACAGAAAGAAAATAGCTCAAGAGAAGGGAGAAGAAAAAGAGACCCACTTGTTCCCACACTAATGAATCCTACAAAAATACTACCTGGAAGTTATAATATGTATACAGACAGTCTGCACAGGTCTGCATCAGGTCATGATTTCTGTTCAGGATGCTTCCAAACTCTTGACATTTCCAACATAATAACTTTGGCCCTGAAGGTATTCATTGATTTTGCAAACCATTGATTGAGCAACTGTGAATGCTACCTGTACTTCATCAATGTTGACAGGAAGCTAGACTTCCTATGTATTATATATTAGAGGAAAATAATTGTCTAGGGTGATGGCTACCTCACAGAGGTGTAGCGTAAATAGAGAGAGAGAAAGAGAGAGAGGAACATATGGGGCCTCGAACCATGTGGGGGTGGGGGAATCATGCTCCATCTACAACATAAAATTTGATATCTATTTCTCATATGGCCATATGTTTTTATTAAATTAATGCTTCAAAGCTTGAAACAAAAATGCTGGCCTGGTGTCAAGATGCTTCTGGCTCTTTATAACAAAAGGTTTTTCTTATTCGATATATTCTTTAATTACATTTCAAATGATTTCCCCTTTCCTGGCTCCCCTCCCCACTCCCCAAAAGTCCCATAAGTCCTCTTCCCTCCCCCTGTTCCCCCATCCACCCCTTCCCACTTCCCTGTTCTGGTATTGCCCTACACTGCTGCACTGAGCCTTTCCAGAACCAAGGGTCACTCCTTCCTTTTCCGGAGAACCCTGCTATACCACTCCTGGGCATATACCCAGAGGATTCCCCAGCATGTAATAAGGATACATGCTCCACTATGTTCATAGTAGCCCTATTTATAATAACAAACGTTTTAATAAATGACTGCAGAATAATTACAAAATCAAAGAAATTCATCTAATTACGTGGAGAAAGACTACAAATTTAACTGGAAAGAGAAATGAAAGCTAATATTAAAACATAACTTCATAAAACTAGGTCAAATTTACTTGAGTATGAAGGTCTACGAACTTAAGTTACAGGTAAATGGATGGAACTAGAAAAACCAACCTAATTGATGTAATACAGACCCAGAAAGACAAATTTAAGCTGCCATGATCATGGGATGTATCAAATTCACTCCTATTTGCTTACCCAGGGCACTGAAAATAGTTACTGCTCACCATATCTGTTTTGTTTTGTTACTGTAATGAGATACCATTTGGGCCTCTGTCAGGTTTATTTGGGCTCCTGGTTCTGAACAAGGGGTATGAAACTCACCTGTCAATACTGTCTTGAAGATAGAATACAGAAGTAATGGGGAATGTGGTTTGTACTTTGGGGATCTGGATGTGGTTGCATGTCCTCTGCTTCCTCTCTCATAGGATGTCCAAAAGCTAGGGTACACCAGGCTAGCAGGATGAAGCAGGAGTCTGGAACCTGGTCTGCCTGGAAGTGAGTGCTGGGGGAGGGGTGAGAGCTCTCTGAGGATCTTAGTGTTACAGTCCTTTAAATGAAGGCTTTCTATGATTTTAAATGAAGGCTTTCTCTGAAAGTCTTCAATGAAGCAGCTCTCTTAGACAATCTTAGCTTGTGTGAATATCTTTATTGAGGTGGGGTTGTATATACACATATTACTGGCGTGAACAGGGTTACATATGCATCCTGGAGATTGGGAAGGAGTTTTCAGGGTAAATGAAAATAATTGGCTGGAATTAAAAGTTCTGTCGATGCCTCATCCATGAATCCCAGGCACCTCCTGGGTGAGTTCTTGGGTAAAGGAAATGAAACTGAACTTGTAGACCCAGGTTGTTTTGTTTTCTGGGTCTCGTTTTGTTTTGTTGGTTGAGTCACTTTTCAGGACTGTTTTTGTTTCATTTGTCTAAATTGCTTATATGATCTTCATTTAGCTTTGCTAAGTGGTATATATTGAAAAAATTGTCCATTCCTTTTACATTTTCCAATTAACCAGCATCCTCAAAACTCTATCACCTCTTCCAAGTTAAATAGAATAGGTATAGTAAGGAAAAAGTTCCTGGTTATCTCCAAAAGGATGAGAAGGGCAGTTTCTCTGGGACAAACTCTACCAGGATGGAAGATTTACTTACAACAATATACCACATCAGCTAATACTTTAATGATGAGGTAGATTACTTCACAGATTACTTCACATTTGTCTCAAATTTCCTTCCCCAAAATAGTAACTAGAGAAGTATTTTAAAGATATTTTATTTTACAGGTATCTAGACAGAAAAAGCAATTTGTATTTTAAATAAATAGAAAATTAAGATAAATATAAATCATCTTTATAAAAACGTAAGAATTTGTAAAACAATATAATAGGTGGGTAATTTTAATAATAGAGAGATCAAAGCATTTGAGGAGGATGCTTATCAATCTTTAAAAATCGTTCGGGTAATATTTCTTGATGACTCAAGCTATTATCCAAATTCTTGACAATTGTCTCCAAAATTGTAAAGTAAATTCTTTGAGGTCTGCCAAAATGCTCCCAAGTGCCACATAGGTAGATTTCAATAAGTAATTTTTAAGCATAAAACCTATTTAAAAAATAAAGCTTATAAAAAGTAAGATTTTGTTTACTTGCACATAATTACAAGAATTTATAGTCACTTGCATATAAATTAAATGATAAAATATTACTATGAACCATCAATAATGATGATCATCTCATTATCATATATTTCTATTTTATTTATTTGATATATTCTTTATTTACATTTCAAGTGATTTTCCCTTTCCTGGATCCCCCCTCCATGAAAGTCCCATAAACCCTCTTCCCTCCCCCTGTTCCCCAATCCACCCCTTCCCACTTCTCTGTCCTGGTATTCTCCTACTCTGCTGCACTGAGCCTTTCCAGGACCAGGGGCCACTCCTTCCTTCTTCTTGGGTATCATTTGATAAGAGAATTGTGTCTTGGGCATTCCAAACTTCTAGGTTAATATCCGTTTATCAGTGAGTGAATACCATGAGGGTTCTTTTGAGACTGGGTTACCTCACTTAGGATGATGTTCTCCAGCTCCATCCATTTGTCTAAGAATTTCATGAAGTCATTGTTTCTAATATCTGAGTAGTACTCCATTGTCTAAATGTACCACATTTTCTGTATTCATTCCTCCGCTGAGGGACATCTGGGTTCTTTCCAGCTTCTGGCTATTATAAATAGGGCTGCTATGAACATAGAGGAGCATGTATCCTTATTACATGCTGGGGAATGCTCTGGGTATATGCCCAGGAATGGTATAGCGGGGTCCTCTGCAAGTATCGTTTCCAGTTTTCTGAGGAACCACCAGACTGATTTCCAGAGTGGTAGTACCAGCTTGCAAACCCACCAGTACTGGAGGAGTGTTCCTCTTTCTCCACATCTTTGCCAGAACCTGTTTTCTCCTGAGTTTTTTATCTTAGCCATTCTGACTGGTATGAGGTGAAATCTCAGGGTTGTTTTGATTTGCATTTCCCTGATAGCTAAGGATGTTGAACATTTCTTTAGGTGCTTCTCAGCCATTCAATATTCCTCAGGTGAAAATTCTTTGTTTAGATCTGTACTCCATTTTTAAGGGGGATATTTGGCTCTCTGGAGTCTACCTTCTTGAGTTCTTTGTATATCTTGGATATAAGCCCTCTGTCAGATGTAGTGTTGGTAATGATCTTTTCCCAATTTGTTGGTTGCCGTTTTGACAATGTCCTTTGCCTTACAGAAATTTTGAGTTTTTTTTAATTCGATATATTATTTTATTTACAATTCAAATGACTTCCCATTTTCTGGTCCCCCACTCCCCGAAAGTCACATAAGCCCCCTTCCCTCCCCCATTCTCCCACCCACCCCTTCCCACTTCCCTGTTCTGGTTTTTCCTTATACTGCTACACTGAGTCTTTCCAGAACCAGGGGCCACTCCTCCGTTCTTCTTGTACCTCATTTGATGTGTGGATTATGTTTTGGGTATTCCAGTTTTCCAGGCTAATATCCACTTATTAGTGAGTGCATACCATGATTGATCTTTTGAGACTGGGTTACCTCACTTAATATGATGTTCTCCAACTCCATCTGTTTGCCTAGGAATTTCATTAATTCATTATTTCTAATGGCTGACTAGTACTCCATTGTGTATATATAATACATTTTTGCATCCATTATTCTGTTGAGGGATACCTGGGTTCTTTTCAACTTCTGGCTATTATAAATAGGGCTGCTATGAACATAGTGGAACATATATCCTTATTATATGCTGGGGAATCCTCTGGGTATATGCCCAGGAGTGGTATAGCAGGATCTTTCCGAAGTGACATGCCCAGTTTTCTGAGAAACCGCCAGACTGATTTCCAGAGTGGTTGTACCAATTTGCAACCCCACCAGCAGTGGAGGAGTGTTCCTCTTTCTCCACATCCTCGCCAACACCTGAGTTGTCTCCTGAGTTTTTAATCTTAGCCATTCTGACTGGTGTAAGGTGAAATCTCAGGCTTGTTTTGATTTGCATTTCCCTGATGACTAATGAAGTTGAGCATTTTTTAAGATGTTTCTCCGCCATCCGATGTTCTTCAGGTGAGAATTCTTTGTTTAATTCTGTACCCCATTTTTAATAGGGTTATTTGGTTTTCTGGGGTCTAACTTCTTGAGTTTTTTGTATATATTGGATATTAGCCCTCTATCTGATGTAGGGTTGGTGAAGATCTTTTCCCAATTTGTTGGTTGCTGATTTGTCCTTTTGATGGTGTCCTTTGCTTTACAGAAACTTTGTAATTTTATGAGGTCCCATTTGTCAATTCTTGATCTAGAGCATATGCTATTGGTGTTCTGTTCAGAAACGTCCCCCCTGTACCGATGTCCTCAAGGGTCTTCCCCAGTTTCTTTTCTAGTAGCTTCAGAGTATCTGGCTTTATGTGGAGGTCCTTGATCTATTTGGAGTTGAGCTTAGTACAAGGAGAAAAGGATGGATCAATTCTCATTCTCCTCCATGCTGACCTCCAGTTGAACCAGCACCATTTGTTGAAAAGGCTATCTTTTTTCCATTGGATGTTTTCAGCCCCTTTTTGGAGGATCAAGTGGCCATAGGTGTGTGGGTTCATTTCTGGATCTTCAATCCTGTTCCATTGATCTGCCTGCCTGTCACTGTACCAATACCATGCAGTTTTTAACACTATTGCTCTGTAGTATTGCTTGAGGTCAGGGAAACTGATTCCCCCAGAATTTCTTTTGTTGTTAAGAATAGGTTTAGCTATCCTGGGTTTTTTGTTATTCCAGATGAATTTGAGAATTGCTCTTTCTAACTCTATGAAGAATTGAATTGGGATTTCGATGGGTAATGCGTTGAATCTGTATATTGCTTTTGGCAAAATGGCCATTTTAACTATATTAATCCTCTCAATCACAATAGATGGAGAAACCCACACAGCTTCCATGTGTATTTGGTTTTTGTTGTTTTTGTTGCTATTGAAGACCACCCTTATTCCATAGAGATCTGATAGGAGGCATGGAATTAGTTCGATTGTCTTATATCTGTTGAGGTCTGTTTTATGACCAATTATATGCTCAGTTTTGGAGAAGGTACCATGAGGTGCTGAGAAGAAGGTATATTCTTTTGATTTAGGATGAAATGTTCTATAGATATCTATTAAATCAATTTGATCCAAAACTTCTGTTCATTTCACTGCAATTCCTTTTAGTTTGTGTTTCTCTGATCTGTCCATTGAAGAGAGTGGGGTGTGTAAGTCCCTCAAAATTATTGTGTGGAGTGTGATGTGTGCTTTAAGCTTCAGTAAGGTTTCCTTTACGAATGCAGGTGCCCTTGCATTTGGGGTATAGATGTTCAAAATTGAGAGTTCTTCCTGGTAGATTTTTCTTTTGATGAGTATAAAGTATCCTTCTGTATCTTTTTTGATTACTTTTGGTTGAAAGTCTATTTTATCTGATATTAGAATAGCTACTCCAGCTTTTTTCCTGGATTCATTTCCTTGGAGAACTGTTTTCCAGCCTTTTACTCTTAGGTAGTGTTTGTCTTTGACACTGAGATGTGTTTCCTGTATGCAGCAAAATATTGGGTCTTGTTTACAAATCCAGTCTATTAGTCTATGTCTTTTTATTGGGAATTTGAGTCCATTGATGTTAAGAGATATTAAGGAATAGTGATTGTTGCTTCCTGCTGTTTTTGACGCAATTTTTATGTTTGTATGGTTATCTTCTTTTGGTTTCTTGAAGGAAGATTACTTTCTTGCTTTATCTTGTGTGTAGTTTCCCTCCATTTGTTGGTGTTTTCCATTCATTATCCTTTGAAGGGCTGCATTTATGGAACGATACTGTGTAAATTTGGTTTTGTCATGATAAACCTTGGTTTCTCCATTTATGGTAATTGAGAGATTTGCTGGATATAGCAGTTTGGGTTAGCATTTGTCTTCCCTTAGAGTGTGCATGATTTCTGCCCAGGATCTTCTGGCTTTCATAGTCTCTGGTGAGAAATCCGGTGTAATTCTGATAGGTCTACTTTTATATGTTACTTGACCTTTTTCCCTTACTGATTTTAATATTCTGTGTTTGTTTAGTACATTTGGTGTTTTAATTATTATGTGATGGGATGAATTTCTTTTCTGGTCAAATCTATTTGGAGTTCTGTGGGCTTCTTGTATGTTCATGGGCATCTCTTTCTTTAGGTTAGGGAAGTTTTCTTCTATAATTTTGTTGAAGATGTTTACTGGCCATTTAAGTTGGAAATCTTCACTCTCTTCTATGCCTATAATCCTTAGGTTTCATCTTCTCATTTTGTCCTGGATTTCCTGGATATTTGGGTCAGGAGCTTTTTGCACTTTTTATTTTCTTTGACTATTGAAACAATGCTTTCTATGGTACCTTATGCATCTGAGATTCTCTCTTCTATCTCTTATATTCTGTTGTTGATGCTTGGATACATGACTCCCGACTTCTTTCCTAGGTTTTCTATGTCCTAAGTTGTCTCCCTTTGTGATTTCGTTATTGTTTCTATTTCCTTCTTTAGATCCTGGATGGCTTTGTTTAATACCTTCACCTGTTTTGTTGTGTTTTCCCTTAGTTCTTCAAGGGTTTCTCCCTGTTTACTTGTCTTCTCCTGTATTTCTTTAAGGGAGTTATTTATGTCCTTCTTGAAGCCTTCCATGAAGCCCTCCATCAGCATCATGACCAGTGATTTTAAATCCAAATCTTGCTTTCCTGGTGTGTTGGGGTATCCAGGACTTGCTCTTGTGGGAGAATTGGGTTTGGACGGTGCCATTTTGCCTTGATTTCTGTTAGCAACGTTCCCACCTTTGTCTTTTGCCATCTGCTATCACTGGCAGGAGCTTGCCCCTCCTGTGTGTGTACCTGTAGGCCTATCTCAGCAACCCTGGATGAGCTGATTTCCCCTGGCACTTGCTGTGGTGCTGCCAAGTTCCTGGGTGCAGGTGGAGTCCTGGTGTGGTGTGTCCCAAGTGGTCCTCTACTCTGGTGAAACCTGCCTACCAATCTGTTGCACAGATCTGAAGCAAAGATGGTGGCTGAGACCCACTCTCTTATAGTTGTATTTGGGTATATACCTCTGTAGCCCCGATCAGCTCTGGATGCAGGCTGTGCTGACTGTCTCCTCCTTGCTGGGTGCTGGGTGTATAGCTGGCTTCCTGCACTGCTTAGAGATGGCGAGGGTGGCTGAGGGTGTTCCTGATCTGGAGGCGGAAACTGGAAGGGTCTTGCCAGAGGCCTCCAGACTGGATCCTCCAATCTGCAGGGCCAGACTCACCTGTGCATGCTGCCTCTTTCTCACTGGCTGCTGGGTGTATAGATGGCCTCCCGCACTGCTTCTATCATATATTTCAATAAGGAGCTATTTCTTTTTAACCAATAATTTTTTTTACTTTCTGTCCCTATCATAGATCCCACTCTCATCTCTCTTCCTAGTCCCACCCTTGCAAATCTCTTCCTTTCATTGTCCTCCACTCCACTTGGGTATCACTCTACCTTGGGACAGCTAATCCCAGCAGGACTAGTTACATCCTCCCCAACTGGGGTGCAACCAGGCAGTCCAGGCAAGAGGATGGGGGATCCAATGGCAGGGAATGGAGACTACAATAGTCCCCTCTTCCCTTCTTTAAGGGACCAACATGAAAACCAAGCTGCACATTTACCACAAGTGTATAGGAGGGTCTAGATCCAGCTCCTACATGCTCCTGTTGGTGACCCGGGTTCTATAGGTCAGTTAACTCTCTAGGTCACCTTGTGTTGTCCATGACCACTCAGACTTGTTCATTTCTATTCCCTACTGTTCTACAAGATGCTCCAAGCTCTGCCTAAAGTTTCACTTTATGTCTCAGCATCTGTCTCCATCTGCTGTTGGATGAAGCCTCTCAGGAGACAGTCATGCTAGGTTCCTTTCTTCAACCATAGAAGAATGCCATTAATATTACTTTAACTATGACATCTTTATTTCAGAAATATTGTGCTATTATCATTTATTATGGATTGTGCTCCTAAGTTCTTCTGTCTCTTTAATATATCCATTGCATTTGACTCATTCCCCCCAACTTATACAATTTTGTATACCTTATGTCTGAGTTATGTAGATATCGGCCAGTAAATCTTCCTTATCATGAATTTGAATCAAATACTTACAATTTACTATACCTTAAATCCTACCCATTCATGAAATTTGCTTTAATCCCCTGATCTTATGATCCGCTATTTGTGTCATTATTTATTTATATCATTTTTGCTCAAATAAGAAATGCTGCATGTTTTTCTTGCAGTAAATTCACTTGTGAGGAATAATCCATTTGACACTAGAGCAATGGCTCTTGTTTCTATCATAGTCCTAACAGTGCCCTACCGTTTTCCACATTTTGTTACTTTATTTAAAGAGACTCTTCTACTTCATCAAAATGTTGTCATATGGGCAGCCTCAGATGGCAAAATTTGTCTTGATTTTACCACAGCATTATATAAATTGTTCAACAATTACACTGTGGGATCAGAGACTACAAATTCAAACTACATTTCATCAATGACTCCTTTGGTTTGGGTTTTGGTAAAAGTATCAGAAAACAATTCACAAGCAAATCCTTGCCTAGTGTCTGTTCCTCTCTTTGCTTGCCTTGGTTTTGTTTTCTCTGATGTACAGCCATGCTTACTCACATGAATTGCCTAGGGCACACTCCAAGACATAGCAACAAAAAAAAGTACTTGCAACAGAAGCCTATGTCCATAGAAAAAGTTTATTATCTGGCTGTTTATAGCAAAAGTTTACTATACGTAATTGTAATTCCACAGACCCAATATAAGCAGGAGTGTTAAGGAAACCTGACATCCTTTCCACTTTTACTGTCATCCATAAATAATGTGCCCTCTTTCAGTGAGATAGCACAGGAGCATGGAGCTATTCATTCATACCTTATGATCAAGGCATCCATTTGAGAGTTGATAGATAAAATAGTGGATAATGGATATTGAGTTAAATTCAATTTTGGTATAAATAATATGAAATTAAAATTATCTTATATCCTGGATGTTTCTTGGCTGAATTGGTCAATTCTACTTCCAAACTACTAAGTGTCATACATAACAGTTTACAGATTATATAAAACACTAGGTTTCATGTAGTAAGAGGCAAAATAGCTCATTCATGGATAAATACATACAAATATATTTTTTTCTTTACAAAGCAAGCAAATCCTCAACTCAAATTGCATTGGTTTGTGATGAAATCTCTATCTTATAATGTGGATCTGAAGCCAGAAGATGTTCTGCCTGCATCTGTTGTAGCAGTGCATTTTTATCATTTCCTGCTGACCTGTCTTCTTCTCTGAGATGCAGAGATTCCCCAAGGCTTAGAGTTTCAGAATCTCAACCATTATAACCAAAACTATAGCTTCTAGAATGGAGTTATAGCATATCATCCTTTACAGCAGTCAGTCACCATCATTTTTTTCTGGCATTTTTCTCCCTACACTTGACCAAGGATATAAATGGAATGATTGTCTTACTCTTGTATTGTGGTATAGAGCTGTAAAGATAAAAAAGCAACCACCATGAAAAACTTCATGAACAGCCATGAAAACTTCTGATGTAAAACAACATCTACATTTACATCAAAAAAACATGGACAGCTTCATATCTGTTCTGAAAAAAATGAAAAAATATAAAGTACATTTCTTAATTTCTTAATGCTGCTGCTGCATTGTACTGTCCTCACTCCCAAAAAAAGCCTACTCTCTTTTCTAAATGTCAGACCCAACATGAGTGGCATGCAGACAGGCCATGGAGAGAAACAATTTGACTGATTACTAAGTTGCTGAATGTTATGTTTTGTTTTGTTTTGTTTTGTTTTGTTTTGTTTTTTTTTTTGAGACAGGAAGCAATGTTCTCTTAAAAATTTATTAGGCTTATGTTATTTGGCCTCAAATCCACAATTAAAGTTTGATTATATATGATCTTTAAATATAAAAGTATACATTCCTGGTGATACACTTCTGATTTTCTCTTCCCTGATGGTCATAAACCAGTCATTTCTACCTTGAAAACAATTACTTTCCCTCGGAGGCATCATAAATATCTGATCTTTTCCCCAGAACTGGCTGGTTCCCAAACAGAATGACTAAGGCCCTTGAATGAATCCCAATATTGTGACCTGAAAATCCTCTCCCTGACTGTTCCTACTTGAATCATCTTGAGTTACATAGAGAATCTGACATTTCTAAAAGTCAGATTCTCTATCTGTATAATACACATAATTTGATCATTTATTAAATAAAAGTAAATTTATATAATTACAAGATGCGTGCACTTGTTTATTTTTACGTAAAAAACTAAATCTTGTCTGGTATTTAACACTTTAGATATAGAAGATCTTCAGTGTTTTCAGAATTGGTTGATATTTACATTTCACAATCATCAATATGGGGAACATTGCTTGCAATGAATACATTGTACAAAGCAGCAGAAGTATGTTTAGGATTCTTTCAAAAATCCTTAGAAGTTCTAGCCTAATCCCAAGCCAAAATCATTTCAAACTTTTTAAGTGAAACTCAAGCCAATATCTCAAACAATATTTTAATAAAATATTCTAATACAACAAAATCCAAAGATACATAAATTTGATAGTTACAGGCTAAGTCATAGTAGGAAAATACTTAGTCTTTGCTTTCTGTAATTAAAACACCATGTTTCTGTAAGAGGATAATCCTTTTTAAGCACAGTAAAAACACTGAAATTCATAACATCAGGAGCTCAAACCTGAGCTAAGGCCTTTGCAGTAGAATTTGTTGGTGCCACAGGTCATCGAGGCCTGTATGGTGCAACATATATATTAGTGAAGAAGGTGCTAGGTATAGTACAGGCAAAAAGTATCAGAAGCTCCTTGGATTCATTATGCACTTAATTTTGAATTATTGTTTTGTCATTGGTCATTCAGAAACTTCTATGCCAATTTTTTTTCATGATCCCACATTTAATTTAATGGCCCCATGAATAGTAATAACTCACAGTATCATGAACCACCATCAGCTAAATCTTACCAGTTTTTACTTAGGAACTTAGCTAGAGTACCAGGGAATATCAACTCATCCTAACATTCCAGAATTGCTCTGTGGTTGAATCACAGTAGCAGCTGAATAAAAATTGGTATCATTTCCAATGGAAAACAAATAAAAATTTGAATGAATGCTTGTAGCTACTCACTGTAGTCACTTCTCAGTGTAACAGAGTAAACAGTCATAGGAGGCAGATGGAGGCAGGGAATTGGGTAGGAAGAAAGAAGGGAATGGGGGGCTTCAGGATCAGGTGTGGGGATAGAAGATCATGAGAATGAATGAAAAGCTACAGCATGGGGTGGAGGTGGGGTCTCCAGGATGAGATAGTCCTGGGATGATGGAGATGACCAAGAATCAATGGAGGTGACACACAGCACTGGGGATGGAACATGAAGAGGTCACCTTCTGTAGCCAGGCAGGAACCCCATGGGAGCAATAGGGACACCAACCCACCCACAAAACTTTCGACCCCAAATTTTTCCTGTCTATGAGAAATACAGTGACTGGGGATGGAGCAGAGACTGGGAAAATGTCTAACCAATCAGACCAACTTGAGACCCATCTAATGAGCAAGCACCAATCCCTGACATTATTAATGATATTCTATTATGCTTGCTGGGAAAAGCCTAGCATAACTGTCCCCTGAGAAGCTCCACCCAGCAGCTGACTGAAACAGATGAGGAGACCCACAGCCAAACATTGGATGGAGCTCAGGAACACTTATTGAAGAGCTGGGGAAAGAAATGATGGCCCTGAAGGGAATAGGGACTCCACAGGAAACCCAACAGAGTCAACTAACCTGGGCCCTTACCAACTCTCAGAGACAGAGCCTCCAACCAAACAGCATGCATGGGCTGGACCTCCCCCTCCCTCACATATGTAGCAGATGTGCAGCTCGGTCTTCGTGTGGGTACTGAACAACTACAACGGGCACTATCCCAATAGCTGTTGCTGATCTGTGGAATACATTCCACTAACTGGTGTGCCTTGTCTAGCCTCAGTGTAAGAGGATGTTCCTAGCCCTTCAGAGACTTGATGTGCCTTACCATCTTCTGATTCACTTACTGAGATGGACTATCTTTTGTGTCCCACTTAAATCAGTTCATATTACTGAGTTCCTAATTTCTAATTTCATGGCACTAAAAAGAGGGTATTAGATGGCTAGTTAGGCCATGATGTGGAGCCTTCATGTCATCCTGAGTGAGGTGATGCAATCACAAAAGAATACAACTGGTATGCACTCACTGATAGGCGGATATTAGCCCTGAAGCTCAGAATATCCAGGAAACAATGCACATATCAAATTATGCCAAGAAGAAGGAAGGAGAGGCTCCTGGTTCTGGAAAGTCTCAGTGCAGCAGTGTAGGGGAAAACCAGGACAGGGAAGCAGGAAGGGGTTGATTGGGGAACAGGGGGAGGGAAGAGGGCTTATGGGACTTTTGGAGAGGGGGGATCCTAGAAATGGTAAATCATCTGAAATGTAAATAAAGAATATATCGAATAAAAAAAAAGAATGAGAGTGTGTTCTTATGAAACCACAATGTTCTACTAACCAAGAAAATAGCTTTGTTTTCTGTTCCTTCAATAAAGATAAAGATAGCTATCTTCTGAGAGGCTCTGGGAGTGCCTGACAAATACAGAGGGGGACACTCTCAGCCAACCATTAAACTGAGCACGGGGTCCCCAATGGAGGTGCTAGAGAAAGGACCTAAGGAGCTGAAGAGGTCTTCATCCCCATTGGAGGAACGACAAAATGAACCAACCAGTACCCCCAGAGCTCCCAGGGACTAAACTACCAACTAAAGAGTACAAATGGAGGGACCCATGTCTCCAGTTCCAAATGTAGCAGACAACGGTCTTGTTGGACATCAAAGGGAGGAGGGGTACTTGGTCCTGAGAAGGTTCGATTCCCCAGTATAGGGGAATGCCAGGACAGGGAAGAAGCAGTGGGTGGGTTGATGGAGGGGATGGGTTTGGGTATTTCAGTGGGGAAACCAGGAAAAGGGATAAGATTTGAAATGCAAATAAAGAAATTATCTAATAAAAAAATTAAGGATAAGCAGGATATCCAGAAAAACTAGCAGCCTTTTCTTTTCTCCCTGGTCAGGGTTTGACACACATCTACATCTAAATCTGTAACTCAGCCTGAAGGATAATGGAAGAAGTAGGGTTCTTTGAGAAGTCTCTTGATGATGTTTCTGTGGGGCATCAAAGTTCTGGACTGTGACTCCATAACAAACTGCTCTCTAAAGAGAGAGGACAAGCTGACGCATCCTCTTGCACCAATATCACTGTCAAAGTTATTAGCCTCTTAAAGGACTTTGGAGTAGGTTCTTCATCCCAGAACTTCAATCTCAGCAATATGACATCATCTTCTGACTTCTACAGACATACATACAAGCAAAACATTCATATATATTAAGAAATAAAATTAAAATTACCTAAAGGCATTTCCGACAGCTTATTCTCTGCAGAAAATCACATTTTTCACTCCCATGACTTTCTGTCCTGACCTCTTCAGTAGAATTTGGGGATGGGAGCAGGTGTCAGTGTTACTCACACTGCTCTATAACAAGTCTTTTCAATGTAAAAAGAAAAATCTTATTCAGAAGCGCATTTTTGGTTGCAAGATAATGCATTGAAATACTTAAATAGTATTCACAAAATCTGTCTTTGTGGATTTAGAAAAGAAATAAAGAAATGTTAAACTTCAGAAGTTAGCATTTCCCGTGGCAAAGAAAGAACAGAGAGAGCTTTAGAAGATATTCTAACTATAAGACTAATTATGTTCCCTAGTAAACAATAGCTTCTGTCAGGTATGTGAGATGCTTCCCTTAAATATTTTCTGGAATTTCACAGCCTCCTCATACTGCATGTGGCTTAGGAATATCCAGACCTTGTGTTCTTAATATGGCAGTGCCAAGGGCCTCAAACTGCAAAGAAAAGGTGTGGAGGTTGCTTATGCTTGCAGAGACAGGTCCTCACTGGTAATGCACATTCTTTGATGAAGACTAGGAATTTCACATCTCATGCATCTCTATTCCCCTTTAAGAGGGAGGCATAAAGTGAATGGGCATAGCACACAATATGTAGAGTAGGGTGATTGGTGTGTTTTGTGAACACAGTATTAATGACATGCCCAGGGGCTGGGGAAATGGCTCAGAACATGCAGAGGAACCATGGCCAACTTCTAGTGCCCACACGGTGGCTTATGACATGTGTAACTTCAATCCCAGGGATATAACATCCTCTTCCAACTTCTGCAGACATACATGCAAGCGAAATATTCATATATATTAAAAGTAAAATAAAAAGTGAATATATACCTAAAGGCATTGTCCTCAGCCCTGCTTTGTAAAGAGAACGCTTTCCATGTAACTCCTGCCTTACACAAGTTAATTTCTGTAACTACCGTAGCACATTCTGTGAATGTTTCACAGTTGTAGTCTACAATATGGCAAAACGTACACTATGAGGTTCCAGGAAGGGAAGCATGGGAGAGAAAAGTAATTTGGTTTTCAAGGATTTCCCTCACTGTGTGGTGAGAAAAGCACATATTAGCAGACAATAACAATGGAAGAAGGTAAATGCACAGCTCTGTGGAGGCAGCAGTTGGAACTATTCTGCTCCAGTCATACCTGAGCTGAATGTTGAAGGGTGGAGAAGAGTTCCCCTAACCTGGTTAATCCCCTGGACAGCTAAGCCCCTCCCACCACAGGACACACACTCTGCATGAGCATGTCTGTGCTCGAGTCTTCATGAGCCATACAGCAAAGGCTAGAATACAGCTTACCCTATTTATGCATGTGGGTCGTTCTGATGTGAGACCCCTGAGAAATGTCTGTTAAATCTATTGACTTTGGACATGACTCCCAACTGCATTTTCAGCCAACTTAAAATGAGAATGAAAGCAGTCTCCTAGCTATCCAGTCTCACAGTATCTATCAATAATTTACTCTCTAATCACTCATTTTCTAAAATATCTGTTGTCACTGAATCTTTCTTCATGTAACCTTCTCTGTCTATATTCAGTTGCTAAAGGTATTCTATTGATTTCGGTCCATGGCATCTGTCATCCCGGAGGCAGAAGCAGACTTGAGCTCACTTCGGATGCAGTGCTTGCCTGGGTAAATGATATTACTAAAGCACTGATAAGACATTGAGGAGTGATAGAAATTGACTAATGCAAGAAAACAAATACCGTGACTACTACCTACGTAGGGATCTTGTTATAGGCTGAGGCTTTTTCTTTTTCCCTCATAATTATGATGCTCATGATATATTTGGATGGCGAGGCATGTGGTAATTATGAGTTTTATTGTATTTTATATATTATATTTAATAGTAATCTCATGTTCTAATCTGAATATTAAGTTTATATTTGGGCTAATAATATGCTGTTTTTATCCTTCCATTTTTAAAATAAAATTGTTACATAAAACTTAAAACCCTGTATTTTCACAGAATCAAGTAATAAGTATTCTCCTGGTGGGAAGTAAATAATTGGTTAGCATGACTCTGTTAGGCAGTATTAAGATTCCCTTTGCTACAAAGTTGTATCTGTTCCTTCAGACTCAGTTCTTATACTGATATTATTAAGTCTCAGATCTCATAGGTTGGTGTAGGCATACTTACATGTCTATGATTTAGTGTTCACATGTATTTTACTTCATCCTTCCCCTGGAGGTCTGAGGCTTCACCAAACATACTTTCTCACTATAGTTCTATTTCTACCTCATCAGTATTTAAGATTGAAAAATTGTCATTGACAATTTCATTCTAGCCCTGATGGGTTTGTTGGCAACAGCATGCTGGCCCTCTACATGATTAGACAACAAGAATCTCACAAATTGTAGCAACCAAAGATGTATTTCCTGATCGCACAAAATCTCCTAGTGAAAAATCCTGCCATTGAACAGTATTTGTCTGGTTTTCATTTAGGTCAGTTTTATATGGAAAGTTTGTTGGCTGCAGTCTTGTGACATGTACATTATCTATCCTACCTGAGTTTGTTACATGAAGAATCTTAGAGTTGAGTAAGGTGATAGGGGACACTTCTCATAATAAAGGGCAAAGAAAGGCACTGAGATATGAAAGCAGTAAATTCCCTAGACAGTTATGTGCTGAGGTTTGGTCTGTTGCTATATACTATATTGCTAAACACTGTCCCCCAAGGTCTGGTTGCCTCAGTGACTAGGAAATTCTCATGTACAACAAGTGATGTGATGGGGTCTTGTCCACTATTGGTTAAATGAAGACGCCTACAGCCTATAGCTGGGCAGGAGAGAGATAAGTGGGGCTTGGGTTCCCAGGGCTTGGAGACTGAGACAGGGATTAGGAGGAGGGGAAAGGAAAGGTGAAAAGAGGAAACTACGCCACGGAGTAAGCAGATTGTGAGAACATGGCCATGAGGGTTGGATAGTTGGAGTAGGAGCAGCCCAAGAGGAATCTGGCACATCATATTGACAGAGAAGTAAACACAATAGCACAGAGGGTTGATATATGCCCAGCTCTAGTGCTTTAAGCTTATAAAGGTTTTGTGCCTTTTTTTTCTCCGTTTTTTATTGGTATATTTTTATTTACATTTCAAATGATTTCCCCTTTTCTGAGTCCCCACTCCCCACAAGTCCCATGAGCACTCTTCCGTCCCCCTGTTCTTCCATCCACCCCTTCCTACTTCCCTGTTCTGGGATTCCCCTATACTCTTGCACTGAGTCTTTCCAGAACCAGGGGCCACTCCTCCATTCTTTTTGGACTTCATTTAATTTGTGGATTATGTCCTGGGTATCCAAAGTTTCTAGGCTAATATCCACTTATCAGTAAGTGCATACCATGATTGATCTTTTGAGACTGGGTTACCTCACTTAGTATGATGTTCTCCAGCTCCATCCATTTGTCTAAGAATTTCATGAATTCATTGTTTCTAATGGCTGAATAAGTACTCCATTGTGTAAATATACCACATTTTTTGTATCCATTCCTCTGTTGAAGGACACCTAGGTTCTTTCCAGCTTCTGGCTACTACAAATAGGGCTGCTATGAACATAGTGAAGCATGTGTCCTTATTGCATGCTGAAGAATCCTCTGGATATATGCCCAGGAGTGGTATAGCAGGGTCCTCAGGAAGTGTCATGCCCAGTTTTCTGAGGAACTGCCAGACTGATTTCCAAAGTGGTTGCACCATCTTGCAATCCCACCAGCAGTGGAGGAGTGTTCCTCTTTCTCCACATCCTCGCCAACACCTGCTGTCTCCTGATTTTTTGACCTTAGCCATTCTGACTAGTGTGAGGTGAAATCTCAGGGTTGTTTTGATTTGTATTTCCCTAATGATTAATGATGTTGAACATTTCTTAAGGTGTTTCTTGGCTCTCCGAAGTTCTTCATGTAAAAATTCTTTGTTTAGCTCCGTACCCCACTTTTTAATGGGGTTATTTGGTTCTCTGGGTTCTACTTTCTTGAGTTCTTTGTATATATTAGATATTAGCCCTCTGTCGGATTTAGGGTTGGTGAAGATCCTTTCCCAGTCTGTTGGTTGACGTTTTGTCCTTTTGACAGTGTCCTTTGCCTTACAGAAACTTTGTAGTTTTATGAGGTCTCATTTGTCAATTCTTGATCTTACAGCATAAGCTATTGGTGTTCTATTCAGGAACTTTTCCCCTGTGCCCATGTCCTCCAGGATCTTCCCCAGTTTCTTTTCTATTAGTTTCAGTGTGTCAGGTTTTATTTGGAGGTCCTTGAGCCATTTGGAGTTGAGCTTGGTACAAGGAGATAAGAATGGATCAATGCCCATTCTTCTGCATGCTGACCTTCAATTGAACCAGCACCATTTTATTTGAGAACTGAATGATCAAGGATGGAGTAGAAATCCCCATGTAACTTCTATTTACAACAGTTATGAGTTTAGCAACTTCACTCTGGCAAAGGTTCTCTCCCAATGCAGTAATATTTGCTTAATTTGTGATCTTATGAGAATGAACTTCCAAAATTTAGGACTTGGGCACCATGCTATGCTTCTTTTCTATTGCTACTAGACATAGCAAGCATGATTGCTAAGGACCAGCCTTGGCTTGGACAAGGGTTCTGAGAGAAGGGGTATCTGGGAGCAGCACAAACAAATGACTAGAAGCCCAATAGTGGATCCAGGCTGGCATCCTATGCTCTGCTGGAGACAGCTTTCCAGCCTGCTTTCTCTCTGTTCTGTATTCTTTTTCTCTGATCTGTTTTCTTTCTTTCTTTCTTTCTTTTATTCTTTCTTTCTTTCTTTCTTCCTTTCTTTTTTTGAAATGACTAGGGGGTTAGAAGATAATACTGCTCTTGCAGAGGCCCTAGGTTCAGTCCTAGCCCTTCAGTTCTAGGGTATCTACCAAATTCTGATCTGCTTTCTTTAAAGATCTCTCTCTCTCTCTCTCTCTCTCTCTCTCTCTCTCTGTCTCTGTCTCTGTCTCTCTGTCTCTCTCTCTTTCTCTGTCTGTCGCTCTCTCTCTGCCCCCCATTCATAAGCCCAATCTTTTATTTTACATGTAGACCCAGTCATTCACTTCAGTCTTCATCTTGATTATCCTGAGTCAGCATGACACGACCCCCCCCCCCCAGCTCCTTAATTCATAGGAGGCTGCAAGCATATATTTTCTTTTAACATTGCAAAAAAATTCAGAGATCAGCTTGCCTCTGTTAAGCATAGACTATAAACTAGCTGGGTGGAACCCTATCCTGAAATTACCATTTCTACCACACCTGTATCTAGATGTCTGGATTCACTGTGTCCCAGAATGACCTTGAACTCATGAATCTGCCTGTCTTTGTATCTTTCTGAGAAGCTGGCTCATAGTGTAGCTACCTCTGTCCCTTTAGATTTGTGAAGACCCTCATAATTTATGTTGTATTTTTATATTTTTGCATAGTTAAAAAATTATATATTTTTGAAATCATATTTTTAGAGTTCTTTTCTACAGCTGTAGAGCTCTTCTGAAGGTCCTAGTGTTTACCATTTTGCTAAGACATTAGCAAAACCTTCACCTCTTGGACTTGTGCTGTCTAATTAACAGGGAGTCATTAAAGATAACAGGACATTCCTTAAAGGAGGAATGTAAAATATGTACATTATTATACAAACAAGCTTTATGCCCAGGGCAGCCACTGACAGTTTTAAGGCCCATGTCCATTGGCCCTGTCCCAGAGGCAGGAACCATATCATTCTGTCCACGGCTATATATACAATATAAGTCAATACCTTAATATATTTTTGGTTCTTCAATACAATGAACAATGTAATTAATTCTGAGAGTTCTTTATACTGTAGTATTACATTCTAGAAGTGATAATCATGGAAATTTCTTGCTCCAAAAGCTACATTCATGGATATTTATAGGCCCTGCAGAGCAACATAGAAACTGCCAATTTTAGGACATTTCGAATGCAACAGAAGTATTCTATAAAGCAGAATTATATATGCATAGTTTATGAAAGAAAATATGTTTTACATATTTGTTAAGTTGTTTAGAAAGAGAAAATTGTACTTTAGAGGACAAAAGACATTGAAACTAGTTCTGTCTTGTGTGTTTGGGTAACCCCAAGTACATTCAGTCAAACTGTTTGGGATCCATTTTATTATTGACTAAGTACACTGCTCTAAGTCATATTAAATTTCCAATGTTTACTTGTTTGTTTTAACTTCTAAAGATGACAATAATTTCAAGCATTTAAGTAATGTCAGCTTCACAATGTGCATCAACTTGGAACTGAATACCACATTCACAATGGTACCATTGCAAACATAAAATACAGAAACCCATGGAAAAATATGTAACATATTCTAAACCAAAGCAAAATTGTGTTCCAGAAAGTATCTGTTCATTTTTCTTCATTTTTAATAGCTTTGATGAAATTCTAAATTATACAAATAAAACAAGGAAAATAAGAGTGCTGCTAGGGCTGTTGGAGGCTGGGAGGAGTAGGAAGAAGAAAGGGAGAAGGAGGGCTGGAGAGAAGGCTCCGCAGTTAAGAGCACTGACTGCTCTTCCAGAGGTCCTGAGTCTAAATCCCAACAACCACATGGTGGCTCACAACCATCTGTAATGGGATCCGACGCCCTCTTCTGGTGTGTCTAAAGACAGCTACAGTGTACTCACATATAATAAGTAATTAAATTAAAAAAAAAAAGGAGGAGTGGCCCCTTGTTCTGGAAAGACTCAGTGAAGCAGTATTCGGCAAAACCAGAATGGGGAAGTGGGAAGGGGTGGGTGGGAGGACAGGGGGAGAGAAGGGGGCTTACGGGACTTTCGGGGAGTAGGGGGCTAGAAAAGGGGAAATAATTTGAAATGTAAATAAAAAATATATTGAATAAAAAATAAAACAGAAAAAAAATAAGGAAGAAAGGAAGGAAGGAAAGAAGGAAGGAAGGAAGAACAAAAATAAAATAAAATTGGAATCTATAATTCTGAAGTATACCTGTGGGTGGGAAACCTATATATTATTGTTTTCTAACAAAAGCAAGCAAATCCTTCTTTGGAGACAACAAAACAAAAGATTAACATATTTTCTTTGGAAGATGAGCAATAAATGAGTCACGCTGTGGCGTGAGTTTCCTAAAAAGAGATTTTAAACAGAAGAGGGATCAGGGAGGCCGCGTGAGTCCTGACTCTTTTTGTTGAATTCCTCTTTAATTATATGAGAAGATGGCTCAGCTGTGAGTCAGTTGGCTAGGGCGTGCTGTGTCATGCTGGTTTTAAAGAGACTAAAATAAACAATACATTTGTTTAAACAAAGGAAAGACTAAACACTGCTCTGCCTAGACGTTAAAGTCCAGTTATTAGTTTGATTACTTATTTCTCAAAAATAAAACCTAACCAAGCCCCCACCCTACTTAATAAAGTTATATATAATCTGGCCTTGAGGATGAAGAGTTTCATGTTCTATGGGAGCTCCATACGTTATTCCTGTCATTTAGGTCTGAGAAACTACTCATACTCATATCTTATTGTTCTTTTTCATGTACACAGGAAAATACAAGTCTTTTAATCTTTTTTTTTCCATTTTTGCATGGCAGAACTCAGGTCTTTTTTAAAATTCTCTTTTCCATTTTGACAATATTCTCGTGCAATATAGTTTGATCATATTCTTTCTCCTTCCCATCTCTACACAGCTCCTTCTCCATCCAACTTCATGTTCTTCCATTCTCTTAAACAAAATAAAACCAAGAAAACACTTGTGTGAGTGCACACGCACACACACACATACACACACACACACACACACACACACACACATCATAAAATCTGTTTTGCCTATGTTTTGTTGGCCAGCTCCTCCTGAGCAGAAGGTCATGTGGTGTGGCTGATACATCCATTGTCACTCCATTGATCAAACCTGACTTTTACTCTCTCAGAAGCTATGAATTACAAAGAGCTTCTTAGGGTTAGGACTTTGTGCCCACTTCCCCTTCTCTAACTTCGGATTTTTTGACCTGTCTTGAACTTTCAAGTTTCTGTTGTCATAATCTCTGTAAGTTCACAAGTGCATGAGCTCAGTTTGTGTGTGTGTGTGTGTGTGTGTGTGTGTGTGTGTGTGTCTGGCTTTTTGGGGAGAATTATGCACCACGTTTATCTCTTACAGCCTTTCTACATGGTCTTCCACATAGATCCCTAAGCTTGGAAGTGAGAAGTGTGATAATGCATCACATTTAGGGAAAATTGTTCCAAAGTCACTCACTCTCTGCACATTGTCCAGTTGTAAGCTTCTGTGTTAATTACCATCTACTACAAGAAGTTTCTCTGCTAAAAGTTGAGCAATTAATATATGGACACAAAAATATGTAATTAGAAGTTGCTTACTATCATGTTTGCTTAGCAGAATAAGTTCTGAATACCCAAGACACAACTCACATATCAATCATTCCCAAGAAGAAGGAAGGAAAGGGCCCTGGTCCTGGAAAGGCTTGATGCAGCATTGTAGGGGATTACCAGGTCAGAGAAGTGGGAGGTGGTTGATTGGGGAATGGGCAGAGAGAAGAGGGCTTATGGGACTTATGGGGAGGGAGGAACTGGGAAAGGGGAAATCATTTGGAATGTAAACAAAGAATATAGAAAAAATGTTAAAAAACAAAAAGATAATGTTTTCATATCCATTTTACAGATTACTTCTGATTAAAAATTCATTTATTAAAAGACAGAAGTTGTTTACTATCATGCTTGCTCAGCAGAATAATAGTAGGTTTTCCTCTAGGGTTCATGACCTATCGAGTCGCCAGTTCATGGCCTCTTAAACACTGTCAGGTATGGATTTCATCTCATAGCTTAACTCCAATCAAAAGCTAGTTGTTTACTTAGAGAACAATTGTACCACTATTGCACCAATGAGTATATTTTGCAGGCAGATGCCTATTGTAGTTCTAAGAGTTTGCAGTTGGGTGAGATTGATGATTATTTTTCTCCTCTGGTGATGCACATAGCACCTTCCAGTGTCCTAGTTAAGGTTTCTATTGCTGAGAAGAGGCACCATGACCCAGACAACACTTATGAAGGACAATGTCACAGTAACACACTTCCTCCAACAAGATCACAATTTCTAATAGTGCCACTCCATGAGCTAAGCATTTTCAAACCTTGATAGACCTCATAGGCTTGTTCAAACACATGAGTCTATAGGTACTTGACTAACCATAGCATAATGTGAAATAGATTTAGTCCAACCTTAAAATCCCATAATCTATAACAGTCTCAACAATGTCAAAAGTCCAAAATTCAGAATGTCTTCTAAGATTCATACTTAACTGTAATACCCTAAGAAATCAAAATCAAAAAATAGATAACATATGTCCAACATCATGAAGGATATGCATCACCATTGCAAAATATCATAGTGAGGAAATACTGGACCAAAACAAGACAGAAAACCAGCTGGGCAAACTCCAAGCTCTGCATCTCCATGTCTGATGTCAAAGCACTTGTCATATCTCCAGATCCTTTCAGCTTTGTTGACTGTAACATAATTCTTTCTCTTTAGCTGGCTTACTCCCTGTTAACAGCTTTCCTAGGAAGGTATACTACAGCTCTTGCATCTTTAGCATTTTGGGGTATCCAAGACAACTTCAACTTTACGGCTTCATGTTCCAGTGTCTGAAATTTACACATGATCTTCAGGGGTCCTTCAAAGGACTTAGGCAACTTGTTTAGCTCTGCCCTCTGTAACACTTCAAGATCTGATTGACTCCACTCCACTGCTGCTGTTGTTCTTGGGAATCATGCCATGGTACTGGCATCTCTAATTTCCTGGATTCTTCTACTACAACTAGGCCTCACCAATAGACTCTCATAGACCTCTTCAGGGTGCCTCAATTTCTTTTCATGACCCCTACAGTCCTGGGCTGTCACCTGCAATTGAGGATACATCTTCACCAATGGCTTCCACTGGCCTCTTATAGCTGCTCCCATTGACTCTTTCATGCCTTCAAAACCAGTACTTCCTGGGTGATTCTTGCACATTACTAAGTCCAGCGTGCAGTACAAGATACAACCTTGGCTCTCTGGAACACAGCTTCTTTGTGCTCTCAGAAAATACTTCTCAGAAGATTTCACCACAGTGACATGGATCTCTTCTTAATCACTGCCAATTCCTTAGCTCCAGATAACCAGCAGCAATTGTCTTAGTATCCCTTTTTATCCTTTATCCTAAAGCCAGAGCCATATGGCCAAAGCTGCCAAGTTCTGCTCCTTGTTGGGGCTGGAAAATGCCTATCATGTTTTATTGCATCCTTCACTACTTAAACTTGGCTGTCCTAGAACTTGCTCTGTAAATGGACCTTGAACTCTGACATCTGCATGCCTCTGTCTCCTGAGTTCTGGAATTAAAGATGTGTGCTTCCATGCATGGACCTAAGCCTTTCTTTACCTGGAACTCCATCTGTGCCAGTCTGGCCTTGAACTCAAAGAGCTCCTTGCCTTTTGAACTGAGATTAAAGATAAGCACCACCATGCCTGGGCCTAAGCTTTTTATTGCTTCTATGCCTCAAGATCCACATCAAAAGCCTATGCCTTCCTACCTCAAGTTCTGGATCACAGATGTGCCCTTTATTTTCTGGATTCTGGTTCATTTAAAGACTTTTAAAGATTAAAAGTCTAAATGAAAAAAATAATGAGGGGATGATGCCCAACATACTATAACTATCCCTTTTTCAACTGCAAAAGCATAAAACAAATAAGTTTAGATGAATGTGATCTTGTCACCACTCTCTTAACCTGTTTATCTCCTTGAACATAGGATTCACCCTTTATTCCTTGAGCCATACATTTTCTTCTTTTTCTTTGAAGCTAGCTATGCTTGATCAAAAATGTTCTTCATGAGACTAAAGCAGAGAACAAAGCCTCTGAGGGGCTTTTTTGAGACTTCTTTTGTCAATGAAATTAATATATATATCTTTACCTTAGCCTCAAGTAGACGCTTCAGACAAGGGCAAAAATTCAGCCATATTCTTCAACAAAATACCACAAAATCAGTCTCTGGGCATTGCATTGTATCCCCTATTACATGGTAACTATATTTAAATTATTTTTCTCAATGTGTATACACTTTAGGAAGCTTTAGATGAGAGACTTTGGTATGGCATCTCAAAGGCCTTTAGCATTAGTTATCCCTCCCCATATTCCCTGTTAAACCCTAACCTCCCACCTTCTATCCCATCCAATGTCTGCCTTTATTTTAGTTAGTGCTTCTATTGCTGTGAGAAGACACAATGACCATGGCAACTCTTATAAAGGAAAACATGTCATTGGTGCTACATGGCAATACATGGGCAGACACGGTACTGGAGAAGAAATTGAGAGTTCTCAGGAGAAAGAGAGTGAGATTTTGAAAATCAAGAAAGTCATGATTGAAATTAAAAAGTCTAATTTTAGAAGAATAAACTTTCTCCTAATCATATTTTAGGATCATACATCTAGGTCTCTTTTAAAAGAGACTTTGTAAAGGTTTCCCAAAGATTTTTTTTATAGTCTTTAGAATAACCAAATAATAGAAAAATCACCCGATAAAAATAAGATATCAGCTTTCCATCCTACAGAGGGCTAATATCTAATCTATACAAGGAACTCAAGAAGTTAGACTCCAGAGAACCAAATAACCCTATTAAAAATGGGGTATAGTGTCAAACAAAGAATTTTCACCTAAGGAATATAGAATGACTGAGAAGCACCTAAAGAAATCTTCAACATCCTGAAGTCATCAGGGAAACACAAATCAAAACAACTCTAAGATTTTACCTCACATCAGTCAGAATGGCGAAGATCAAGAACTCAGGAGACAGTAGGTGCTGGCGAGGATGTGGAGAAAGAGGAACACTCCTCCATTGCTGGTGGAATTGCAAGCTGGTACAACCACTCTGGAAATCAGTTTGGCGGTTCCTCAGAAAACTGGGCATGATACTACTGGTGGACCCTGCTATACCACTCCTGGGCATATACCCAGAGGATTCCCCAGCATGTAATAAGGACACATGCTCCACTATGTCCATAGCAGTCCTATTTATAATAGCCAGAAGCTGGAAAGAAGCCAGGTGTCCCTCAATGGAGGAATGGATACATAAAATATGGTGTATTTACACTATGGAATACTACTCAGCAATTAAAAACAATGAATTCATGAAATTCCTGGACAAATGGGAAGAACTGGAAAATATCATCCTAAGTGAGGTAACCCAATCACAAAAGAACACACATGGAATGCAATCACTGATATTAGCTTAGATATTAGCCTAGAAGCTTGGAATACGCAGTAAACAATTCACATATCAAATGATGCCCAAGAAGAAGGAAGAACAAAATATGGATATTCCAGTCCTTCATAGAAGGGGAAATAAAATACTCACAGAAGGAGATACAGAGACAAAGGGTGGATCAGAGTCTGCAGGAAAGACCATCCAGAGAATATCCCACCTAGTGATCCATCCCATATACAGTTACAAAGTCCAGACACTATCATTGATGCCCACAAGTGCTTGCTGACTGGAGCCAGATATAGCTGTCACCTGGGAGGCTCTTCTAGTGCATGACAAATACATAGGGGGGCACTCTCAGCCAGCCATTGAACTGAGCACAGGGTCCCCAATGGAGGAGCTACACAAAGAACCCAAGAAGCTGGAGGGGTTTGCAGTGCCATAGGAGAAACAATGATATGAGCCACCCAGTACTCCCAAAGCTCCCAGAGACAAAACCATCAACCAAAGAGTACACATGGAGTTACCTGTAGCTCCAGAAGCATAGGTAGCAGAGGATGTCCTTGTTGGACATCAAAGGGAGGAGATATGCTTGGTCCTGGAAAGGTTCGATACTGCAGTGTAGAGGAATACCAGAACAGGGATGCAGGAAGGGGGTTGATTGGGGAACTGGGGGAGGGGAGGTGGCTTATGGGATTTTGGGGGGGGGGAGGAGAACCAGGAAAGGGGACAACATTTGAAATGTTAATAAAGAATATATCTAATATCTAATATATATATGCAACTGCTGTACATACCAATATCCCTTTTTCTAAACTAGAATTATAGCTTAATAATAATAATGGAATTTTGAGTGTTGTATATTGGACCTACCAAAGACAGACATTTGCCTTTATGTGTCAATGGACCATGGGAGCCTCAAATGAAACACTACCTTCAAAGAAGGTATTTTGTCTTTGGAAAATGGCATAGTGGTACTAATTAAGCATTAGGTGTAGGGTGGACGATACTTCTATTGCTTATGTGAATGAAAGAAATGGTATCAAAAGGAAAATGTGACAGTATTTAGAAGACTGTAGGAAAGGGTTAGGGGAATATGTGTGGATTTGGAAGAACTAGAGGGTTGGAAGAATGTGAATATAGCCATTTATATGAACATTTCAAAGAATTAACAAACTATTAAGTTATTTAAAAACAAAAATAATCTAAGGTATAGATATACACTTTGATTAGTAAAGAAAACATAGGGAATCTATTAGAATGTACTTTGACATTTCTTGTTCGTGTAAAGTGTCTTAATTAGCAAGTGTCTCAGGTAAGATGCCATCCATAGTCTTTCAGCGATACTAGTTTCCATGTGCATGGTGCCTTAGGCTTCTATTGCTGTAAAATGAAACCACTACCACAGTAATTCATACAAAGAAAAGCATTTAACTGTGGCTTGGTTACAGTTTCAGAGGTTTAGTACATTATTAGCAAGGCAAGAAGCACGGTAGCCTTCAAGCAGATAGAGTGCTGGAGGAGTATCAGAGAGTTCTACATCTAGATCTGCAGATATCAAGGAGAGACACTGGTCCTGGGTCGACCCTTTAACACCCAAAGTCCACCCTCAGCAACACCCTTCCTCCAACAAGGGACCTCCTAATTCCAATTAGGTCATTGAACCATGTCCTAATGACCAGGAACTCCAACATATTAGCCTATGGGGGCCATTCCTACTCAAACTATGGTAAAAGGTGCTCATCAAATCGAATGAAATAATAAGATCAAATTACAGAAGAATTCATACAAGTTTTCTGAGAGTTACAATAGAATAGTCACCTTTTTACAGACAGTGTGATCAGCAATGGAGGAAATGTCCTTAGTAGTGGACAGAAACAATGTGCAACAATTTCCCAACTAGAACAGACAAAAACTGCAGAGTGGTAGAGATAGTAGACTTTGTGCTTAGTAGACGAACATTTTTTTCTGTTTAGTTATTTGTATTAAAATGGGAGCTCCTTTTGTGGGAACTTGAATTCCTCATTAGAAAAGTAATAAGGCTACACTAACAAGCCTTTATAAGTGAGATTCTGTGATCTTTTGATTGACAGTAGTCACAAGACCTTCTTCAAAACCGTTAACATCCATCAGTTTTTATGTGGTGGAAAATGTCTTAATTAATGGAGAACTGCACCCCCATCCAGTATATATAAATACTGAGATAGCTACACAGGTGAAGTATAATTTTAAAAACTCAAAAATACTCAGGTAAATCAAGAACTTCCTGTATCTTCTTTTTTAAAATACACATAATTGGCTTTTGCTCTATTAAGATACACACTAAAATTCCAGTACTATATTTATAATATGAAGATGCAACTCATCTTCATGCCTTGTCACCACCTGGTCTCATGATTACTGACAAAGCAACAACTCTCCTTTCCTGCATTATTTTGCTTCTTTATCTTTTTTTACTTTTACTTTATTTTTTTTGGTCCTGATATATTTATTATATATTATACATAAGAAACATTTCAAAGTCTAGAGTTGTAAGGATAGAGATACATCTCAGTTAATAGAATGTTTATCATGTACAAGGCTTATTGAGGGCCACTCAGGAGAACCAACACCTTTAGAACTCATTGCACGCTGCCCACCAGTTAGCACAACATGATAGCTGTGCTTTTCAGCTGCAAGGCCCTATGGACTAAGTGTCCTGAGGACCTCATACTGTTGTGGAGTCTTGCTCTGCAGGTTGCTTCTACATCCATCTTTTTTTTAATATTTTTATTTTCTATATTCTTTGTTTACATTCCAAATGATTTCCCCTTTCCTGGATCTCCTCTCCCCATATGTCCCATAAACCTTCTTCTCTCCATCCCTTCTCCAATCATATCCCTCCTTTTTTCTCTGTCCTTATATTCCCCTCCAATGCTAGATCAATCTTTCCAGGATCAGGACCTTCTCCATACTTCTTCATGGGAGTCATTTGTTATGCGATTTGTGCCTTGGGTATTCAGGGCTTCTGGGCTAATTAATATCCACTTACCAGAGATTGCATTCCATGCATATTCTTTTGTGACTGGGTTACCTCACTTAGGATGATATTTTCCAGATCAAACCATTTGCCTAAAAATTTTGTGAATTCATTGTTTCTAATTGCTGAGTAGTATTCCATTGTATAAATATACCACATTTTCTGTATCCATTCCTCCTTTGAGGGGCATCTGGGTTCTTTCCAGCTTCTGGCTATTATAAATAAGGCTTCTATGAACATTATGGAGCATGTGTCTTTATTGCATGCCGGGGAATCCTTTGGGTATATGCCCAGGAGAGGTATAGCAGGGTCCTCCGGAAGTGTCATGTCCAGTTTTCTGAGGAACCGCCAGACTGATTTTCAGAGTGGTTGTACCAATTTGCAACCCCACCAGCAGTGGGGGAGTGTTCCTCTTTCTCCACATGCTCACCAACACCTGCTGTCTCCTGAGTTTTTGACCTTAGCCATTCTGACTGGTGTAAGGTGAAATCTCAGGGTTGTTTGGATTTGCATTTCCCTAATGACTAATGATGTTGAGCACTTCTTAAGGTGCCTCTTGGCCATCTTAATTTCTTCAGGTGAAAATTCTTTGTTTAGATCTGTACCCCATTTTTTAATAGGGTTATTTGGTTCCCTGGGGTCTAACTTCTTGAGTTCTTTGTATATATTGGATATTAGCCCTATATCTGATGTAGGGTTGGTGAATATCCTTTCCCAATATGATGGTTGCCGTTTTGTCCTTTTAACAGTGTCCTTTGCCTTATAGAAACTTTGTAATTTTATGAGCTCCCATTTGTCAATTTTTGATCTTAGAGCATAAGCTATTGGTGATCTGTTCAGGAACTTTTCCCCCATGTCCATGTCCTCTAGGGTCTTCCCCAGTTTCTTTTCTATTAGTTTCAGTGTGTCTAGTTTTACATGGAGGTCCTTGATCCACTTGGAGTGAAGTTTAGTACATGGAGATAAGAATGGATCAATTCGCATTCTTCTGCATACTGACCTCCAATTGAACCAGCATCATTTGCTGAAAAGGCTATCTTTTTTCCACTGGATGTTTTTGGCTCCTTTGTCGAAGATCAAGTGACCATAGGTGTGTGGGTTCATTTCTGGATCTTTAATTCTATTCCATTGGTCCACTTGTCTGTCACTGTGCCAATACCATGCAGTTTTTAACACTATTTCTCTGTAGTATTGCTTGAGGTCAGGGATACTGATTGCCCCAGAATTTCTTTTGTTGTTGAAAATAGTTTTAGCTATCCTGGGTTTTTTGTTATTCCAGATAAATTTGAGAATTGCTCTTTCTAACTCTGTGAAGAACTGAGTTGGGATTTTGATGGGGATTGCACTGAATCTGCATCTTGCTTTTGGCAAGATGTCCTTTTGCTGCTGTATCTTTCTCCTGATGATGAATTTTTATTATTTAAAACAGAAGAAAATTGACTAGTAATATTGAGTGGTTTTAAAACAGCTTACAGATGTGTGAATTGTGTGAGCTGGATGAGCATTGACCTCCAATCATATCTTCTTAATAAATTACTACAGGAGCTCTTCTCACCAGTCTCTTAATTACTCTATCCTATGAATTGACACTTTCCATTTCTCATGTGACACTTAAATACAGAAGTTGGCTGGATACTCTCTACACCTAGCCAACTTTCCTACCTCTCACATGCCTGAAGACTTCCTCTTGTCATTGAGGCTTTATGACACTCATTCATTCAGATATATGTAAATAACAATCACATGAGACTAGGAAATGTAATGCAAAAAAAAAAAGTATAAAGATGAAAGTGGTAATGCGAGAAAGTTCCTTCAGGATAGACCGTGCTCAGTGAGTGAGGATGGAGCCCTTCTGAAGGGATTCAGTTCTCTGATACACGAAGCTCAATAGAATTCCCTTGCCCCTTCTACCATGTGAAGAAACAAAGAGGAAACCTCACCCAGGTGCCAGGAAGCAGGCACCCACTGAACACCAAGTCTGCCAGTATTTTGATCTTATACTTTCACAATGAACAAATTATGACAACTAAAGTTTGGTTTTGTATAAGAGACTCAGTTGGTTTTACATCTCTATATGTGATAAAGTGGACTTGTAATTTTGACTGAATTGTACTATTGCAATACAGATTGCATTGTAATGTTGAAAGACAACATATAAGTTAAATAAGTGAATGCATACTCTATAGAAAATGCCTCTCAACATGAGCTAAGTAGCTTTGTGTTTCTAATTTTGAAGATAAAACTTTCAATTAAGGTATGTTCACCAGTAACAATGTCAAGGTTATACCATATTAGGAAACAATCTCCTATTTTAGTTACTTAATATAATAAGTTTACACATTTTATTTCTTTTCTTTTAACTCTTTTTTATTGAATATTTCCTTTATTTACATTTCAAATGTTATCCCCTTTCCTGGTTTCCCCTCCAAAAAACCCATATCCCATCCCCCTCTCCCCCTGCTCAACAACCTACCTACTCCTGCTTCCCTGTCCTTGCATTCCCCTATACTGGGGCATCTAACCTTCTCAGGACTAAGGGCCTCTCCTTCCTTTGATGTCCAACAAGGTCATCCTCTGCTACATATGCAGCTGGAGCCATGGTTCCCTCCATGTGTACTCTTTGGTTGGTAGTTTAGTCCCTGGGAGCTCTGGGGGTACTGGTTGGTTCATATTATTATTCCTCCTATGGGGATGCAAGCTCCTTCAGCTTTTTGGGTCCTTTCTCTAACTCCTCCCTTGGGGACCTTGTGCTCAGTCCAATGGTTGGCTGGAAGCATTCACCTCCACCTCTGTGTTTGTCAGATACTAGCAGAGCCTCTCAGGAGACAGCTATATCAAGCTCCTGTTAATAAGCTCTTGTTGGGTTCCACAATAGTGCCTGGGTTTGGTGACTGTATATGGGATGGAACCCCAGGTAGGACAGTCTCTGGATGGTCCTTCCTTCAGTCTCTGCTCCACACTTTGTCTCTGTATCTCCTCCCATGGGTATTTTGTTCCCCCTTCTAAGAAGATCAAAGTATCCATATGTTGTTCTTTTTCCTTTTTCTTGAGCTTTGTTTGGTCTGTGAATTATATCTTGAGTATTACAAGATTCTGGGCTAATATCCACTTATCAGTGAGTGCATACCATGTGTGTTCTTTTGTCACTTGGTTACCTCACATAGGATGATATTTTCTAGTTCCATTCATTTGCCTTGGAATTTCATAAATTCATTGTTTTTAATAGCTGAGTAGTATTACATTGTGTAAATATACCACATTTTCTGTATCCATTACTATGTTGAGGAACATCTGGGTTCTTTCTAGCTTCTGGCTATTATAAATAAGGCTGCTATGAACATAATGGAGCATGTGTCCTTATTACATGTTGGAGCATCTTGTTGGTATATGCCCAGGAGTGGTATAACTGAGTCCTCTAGTAATACTATGTCCAATTTTCAGATATACAGCCAAGCTGAATTTCAGAGTGCTTTTACCAGCTTGCAATCCCACCAGCAATGGAGGAGTATTCCTCTTTCTCTACATCCTCATGAGCATCTGTTGTTACCTGAGTTTTTGATTTTAGCCATTCTGTCTGGTTGTTTTGATTTTCATTTCCCTGATGAATAAGGATGTTGAACATTTCTCTAGGTGCTTCTCAGCCGTTTGTTATTCCTCAGGTGAAAATTCTTTCCACTCTCTCCATTCCTATTCAATATAGTACTCAAAGTCCTAGCCAGAGAAATTAGACAACAGAAAGAAATCAAAGGGATACAAATTGGAAAGGAAGAAGTCAAAATATCTTTATTTGCAGATAATATGATAGTATACTTAAGTGACCCCAGAAATTCCACCAGAGAACTCCTGAAGCTGATAAACAACTTCAGCAAAGTGTCTGGATATAAAATTAATTCAAACAAATCAGTGGCCTTCCTCTACTCAAAGGATAAACAGGCTTAGAAAGAAATTAGGGAAACAACTCCCTTGATAATAGTCACAAATAATATAAAATACCTTGGTGAGACTCTAACTAAACAAGTGACATATCTGTATGACAAGAACTTCAAGTCTCTGAAGAAAAAAATTGAAGAAGATCTCAGAAGATGGATAGTTCTCCCAGGCTCATGTATTGGCAGGATTAATATAGTAAAAATGGCCATCTTCCCAAAAGCAATCTACAGATTCAATGCAATCCCCATCAAAATTCCAATTCAATTCTTCATAGAGTTAGAAAGAGCAATTTGCAAATTTATCTGGAATAACAAAAAACCCAGGATAGTGAAAATTATTCTCAACAATAAAAGAACTTCTGGAGGAATCATCATCCCTGACCTCAAGCTGTACTACAGAGCAATTGTGACAAAAACTGCATGGTATTGGTACAGTGACAAGCAAGTAGATTAATAGAACAGAACTGAAGACCCAGAAGTAAAACCATCTAGTGGAAAAAAAGACAGCATTTTCAATAAATGGTACTAGTTCAACCAGTGGTTAGCATGTAGAAAAATGAAAATTGATCCATTCTTATCTCCCTGTACAAAGCTGATGTCCAAGTGGATCAAGGACCTCCATATAAAACCACATACACTGAAACTAATAGAAAAGAAAGTGGGGGAGACCCTCAAGCACATGGGTACAAGGGAAAAGTTCCTGAACATAATACCAGTAGCTTACACTCTAAGATCAAGCATTGACAAATGCGACCTCATAAAACTACAAAGCTTCTGTAAGACAAAGAAATCTGTCAATTGGACAATATGGCTACAAACAAACTGGTAAAAGATTTTACTAATCCTACATCTGATAGAGGACTAATATTCAATATATACAAAGAACTCAAGCAGTTTGACTCCAGAGAACCAAATAACCCTATTAAAAATGGGGTACAGAACTATACATTTTATATACCCAATATAATATACCAGGAAAAAGACAGAATGGAACATTCATGACTGTCTTTAAGGAATATCTGATCTCTATTTAGTCAACTGCAAAGTCTGAGGAAATATAACTTATGCATTCACTAATACCTTGGTCATAGGAATTAAGGTTTTTAACTCTCCATGAACCTGCAGTGCTGGTGACACGTGATGAATGTTTAGCCAGATCATTACTCCTAATGGATATGCATGCAAACATTCTCTGCTGTAAACTTATTCGATTTATGATTTGGATTTATGTGTAAACTTGTGGCAAACTTTTTACCATGTATTCTGAAAGATGTATAAGTGCTGAGGACTAAGAGAGGAACCAGAACTGAGCTGAGGACACTTTTTTTAGACAGCACACCTTTTAGTCAGAACTGGGCTGAGAAGAACTTTTTATATAGAACACTTTTTAGACTCACGAAGAACTTAGAAGTAAAGGCATAGCATTGTGAGTAATGGAATTGAGAGTAAAGGGCTTATTGTGACATCAGAGCAGGAGGAGAGAGCAAGATTAAAAGGAGTGGAATGACTTACAAATTATTAGGCAACTTAAATAAGAGAGCAATATGCAGAATGCGAAGGAAAAGAGAAAAAGAAGGAGCTGCAGAGAGCAGAAGGAACAGGCAGGCTTCTTCTTACCATGGGACAGAGCAGGTCTCTTCTTAATAGCATGGCAGGTTCGGTGTTATTTCTTCTTGCAGACTTTGGTTTAATCCATTTAGCAATAAAAAAAGTAGAAGCTTTTTCTTTTTCTATACAATAAAGATTGGAGCTCATTTTTCAACCAGAATGAGTGAGTTCTTTCTGCACCTGTGCTTGGTCTTCTGCTCCATAAACATATGTACGAATGGATGTGGTGTGTGTGTGTGTGTGTGTGTGTGTGTGTGTGTGTGTGTGTGTAATTATGGAATGTATGCAATCTGGGCCCAAGTGGTTTAACTAGAGATTTAAGAAATGTGTATGCATGAATCTGTATATGAATTTATGTGAGATTAATCCATATTTGCTTGTGTAAAAGTTTTTCCCTCTGTGAATATTATTTTCTTTTCCTGGCTCAGTAGGAGTTTATTGTTCCAAACTTCCCCCAGCCTGACAAGTGAGAGACATCTGGATAAAAGCAAAAAAGTCCCTAGCAATTAATCCTTTGTTTAATACTCTGCTGTTCTAAGATGGGGTGCTAAATGCTAGAGACTGAAGTTTCCATCCTCAAAGGGACTCAGGCAGGTCAGCAAAGTAACTTAGATAGGTAAACTTGTTTTCTTATACAGCAACCCTAAATATCTTGTAAGACCCTGTCAACGCTCTTCCCAATCCACTCCCTCAAGAATGAAACAAGAAAGGAGACCTGCCGGGGCTGCTTCTGGCAATTTACAAAGTGCTGGAAGCTCCCAGAGTTCATGGGTTCAGAAAGTCCCCTGTCAAGAAGACAGGAGTAGCAACAATTGCTGGGGAGGGGAGAATGCCCTACCAGCTGAAGCGGTAGGACCAGCTGGGAAGTTGCACAGAGAGCTCCAGGTTGTAGCTTCCATCCCCATGAGTGCTCTCCCAGTCACCCGTGCCCTTGTAAGTAATGGCAGCAACCTTATTTGTTCACTAGATTTTGATGAAATCATTTCTTTGGTCTGTCACTGATACAGTAATTGATTAGACAATCACTTCTTCCCCAAAACACACACGGGCTATGTACTCAGTAAAATCGAACTAAATATTTCAAGAGTGTAGTTCTAACTAAATTTTTCAAATATCTCTAAACTGAACCTTCTTAATCTTCACATCACTGTGAATCCTTTCTTATGGATTTCGTGGTCATCATTCATGGCCTATACACACTTGGTGGCAACACAACATCAGAACAAGCAACAGCAGAAGTATCTACCGACAGGAGCAAAATCACTCTGAGTAAGAACTACTCTTCTAGATGGTTGTTAATAGCTAAGAATTTTCATCTCCCCTTTTCTACTTTTAGGCTTCCTTTTTTATAATAAGCCTTAGATTTAAAGATTTTAATAAATGGCTTGAGGGTTGTCATAAAAATGTTGAGAATCCTAGTTAATAATCTGATATTATACTATACCATTTCCTTTTTACATTTTAAATTTATAACTACTGCGGCACAGCAGAAAAGGTAACTTATTTTACGTTTGCCTTATTTTGTTTCCGACAACACAAAATTAATCCTATTTCTGTTACAGCAAGGGATTGAAAAGGATGAAGATGGATCCCACTTAAGATGCAGCATTATAAGGCACTGGCCATTTTTATTTTTAAATTCATTGTAATGGTTACCCCATGCTTAATTAGAAATGTTATCTGCCTGCACACTATTAAACAGCCCTTCCACATTTCATGGTTGAACAAGACCTCTGCTTAATAATCTAATTTGTACTGCAATAAAAATAAAATCAGTTTCTGAACGTTACTGCTAGTTTACAATTTAATTCACCAGTAATGTTTTCCTTAATGTAATGTAAGACTCTCTGCTCACGCAGTAGTTTGACTGCAACTTTCATTCAATAGGTTTGTTCATTGAGGTTTGAAATCTGATTTTCTTCAAAATAGGATTGTGGCCTAATGATTTATGTAAATATAGCTTTTTAATCTAACCTTTACAATTTTTACTTTGAAGAGTTCTATTTCTTTAAGGTAATCATCATACTATCATTTAAACTAGATGTTATCTCTACATAAATAAAATGAAAGTTTTGAAAATAGAAAAGTTAAGGACAAGGAAAGAATAATTATGTTTGTATAACGTATAGTCTAGTCCTTAGTCTATTTCATTTTCCTCAAATCTATGAAATGGGAGAAAGGCAATGATTGCTACAACATTGTTCTGGGAATTGATTGCATGGGTTAGTAAATGCAACATGATTAGAAAAAAATGCCTGGTTCATAAAGTTTGTGGTCTGTTGCACTTACCTAAAGTATGGAAATAAAACAGTTAAAGTCACACAATTAAGTGCACTGAATTGCAAAAACATTAAAGCTAAATTCAGACTAATCCAGAACAGTGACACTCATTTCTTTCTTGCCCTTAAGATTCGACATAGGTGCCTAAGACACGCTTATCCATACCCTCCTACTGGACAACACTGGCCTGTCAGGATGGGCCTTTGCACTAGTGTTCTCAAAATTCGCCAGATAAGGTCAGCCTGAGAGCAGTGATTGGAACTTCTTCTTCTTCTTCTTCTTCTTCTTCTTCTTCTTCTTCTTCTTCTTCTTCTTCTTCTTCTTCTTCTTCTTCTTCTTCTTCTTCTTCTTCTTCTTCTAAAAAAGAAACATTGGAATGCAGCAGCTTTTGAAACTTCCTAAATAATTCCACATTATTTTTTAGCAGATCATAAGCAATTTTAAGTAGCTTTCATACTCCAAAGAGTCATAAGCATTTATGCTAATGGCATGCCTTCTTGGTGTGTAACATTAATTGGAGTTATATGGTGATTTTCAATACCAGCTTATGGTTACTTGAGACATGTAAAAAATGGAGCTATTGGGAATTTACTTTAAAATGTTCTTTTGTGTACCAAACACATCTAGCAGTTGAAAGGCCATAGAAAGGACAAAGAGGAAGAGGGTCAAGAGTATGTGACCTCTGTGGTTTGGAAAACATTTGTTGAGGGTCAGAAACCCCACTGAGAAAGTGGAAGGCTATGCAAAACCATATCTTAGGCACAAGTTTAGAAGCAAATCAATTCCAAAGGGAAAGTTCTGAGAATTGCTGGCAATGATGGATATCCCGTCAAATCTGGGGTTGTTTCCAGATTCCAGCACAAATCCTGATGAAAGCTGCCCAGTCTTCAGTGGGGCATGGTGTTACCACTCCATCGCTGGCATGGAGCAAGTGAGCTAAACAACAAACTGTCTGTGTCCACTCGTGTGCACATCACCTGGCAGTTAGGATTTCAACAAATTTGAACAAAAACCTTGCTCCTATCATTTTGTTTTGTTTTGTTTTGTTGTTTTTTTATTTTATTATTTTTACAGAACAAAGTTGTGAGTGTCCAATAATAGATGACTGAGTGTTCAAAAGGAGAAATACCATTTCTTTGTGCACTAGCTGGTATGATGGACATTTTAACTACTGCTTCATATCAAGTTAAGGAAAACTCAATGTGTTGTTTCCAGAGAAAATTAAAAGAGGGAGAATCATCTGCCCCATTTGTGGGTGTTACTACTTTCTGGTAGTCCTAGCCAGAATAAAAAGAGAAAAAGAAAGCCAGCTGATGGCTACCATCTTCCTTTTTCTGCTTCCTGCTCCACCTCGATGTAGATGTGAGGTATCATTAACACCAGCCTGCTGCAGTGGAACCTTTCACTACCACAGCCTCTGCCCCGGTAGTGAGACTAAATTACCACATGCTGTAAGTCAAAATAAACCCATTCTCCTTGGAGCAGATTCTTGTCCGGTGTTTGGTACCAATAATGATGAAAGTCACTGATGTAACAGGTCAAAAACCACAATAAGCTGTTTTAGCAGGAGGGTGGGTCCTGCCTTGGCAATTACCCAACCACACAGGGTGTCTTCTTTCATACTCTTTTACTTCCGAAGAAAGAATTGCTCTCTTTTTAAATTAATTCTTTCAAATTCTCATTAAACGTGATGGCTTTCATTATGATGTTTCCATACCCACTCTTCTCTGGCTAGTCCTTCTTCATCACACCCTCACTGTCCCCTGGCCTCATTCTGGTGTGCCTCTTGCTGTCATGTCACATGCATCCTGTCACCCAATAAATAGCTCTTTTTATTGCAGAAACTAAGCAAGTCTGCAGCGCTGGCGCCCTTCTGACTGTCCCTGCCACTGTAGACACTGTAACTGGCAGGACACATGGATTAGCAAACTGAGATGCGTAGGTGATACCTTCCTTCATGCGTCACTCAATGATGTAAAAGGGGTCTAAGACTGACTAAAAAGTGACCCTGTGAACAAATCCCTGCAGTCGTCCGATTATGTGTACAAACTGTTATATTACAATCATTTCCCATCCCTTATGTGCAGAGGGCCACAGTGGGTGGAAGGTCAGTCATCATGCAGTATCTGTTAAATTCTACATACATGCAGCGCTTCTGAGTGCAGGCGTGTGCATGCCTGGGAAAGTAACAATAATGTCCTGCTGGAAAACCTGAGAGTCTAGAGTGCACACTTGATGGGAACCAGAAGCTCATGTGACCAGAAGCTCAGGGTCACACAGTTTGCTAACTGACAGGAAGGTTGTGATCCCTGGTGACATGATGTATAGGAGACCAGAGGGCTGTAGTCTCTGTGGCAGTCCTTCTGTTACAGTGTTGGACAAAGCCTGAGGTGACTCAGATGTTGTGTAAGCTTAAAAGATGTGAGATATCTGCCAAGTATGGCTGAATTATAAACATACAAAGTTACCACAAAGGGGAAACCCACTTGCATATTGGGAGTCAATTAGTGCTTGATACAAGAATGAGTTCACATGCCAAACACTAAGCTGTATCCAACAGTACAAAATATTTATAAATAACAGTAGCCGAAGCCCTGAATAAAAGAAGGTCATTGCATTGCCATTACAGATGCACTTAGATGTGATCCAAGACCGTGTTGTTCCTTCTGAACAAGTAACTTAGCAACCGCTGCAGCGTCGCGGGTATTCACTCACAGTATCTTGGGAAAGGGAGGAGTTTAACTCAATATAAAGACCTATAAATCATCTTCCCCCAAATAAAATGCAGCAAAGCTAATTGACCCTAGCTGCCTGCCAAAGCAGAATGACTATCAACAACAAAATGTCAAGTAAACAGACAAACTCACAAAAGAAAATTTCCAAATGAAAAATACGGTACAGCACAGTTCCAGCAGAGTATGAGGAAAGCATCCACAATCGATGCAAACAGATCATTAAAGCAAGCTTTCAAATCATCAACAATGTCAGCAAACACCTCCTAGCCTCATTAGCAAACCTTGAGGTGCAGCCCAGTTAATGGAAGCCACTGGCAGCCTCGGTAACAGTCCATTTCTGAGAGCTCTCCTAGAGGGGAAGCTTTAGGGGAGAAAAATGAAAAGAAATGCTTAATCAATCTCATTTAAGGACTCTTACTGCTTACAAAATTAAAATTCTCTAAACACACTTTGTCAAGGGAGCAGTCAACTAGAGCAAGAGAGAGACCAGCTGAGGTGACCACTCCCTGAAGATAGTACAAAGAGAAAAGTCTGAAATCAAAGCCACGGTAACAGTTTACACTTGGAGAGCATTTATCAGAACCCGGGTACGTTTTCTTTCTGAATCACCCCCACAAGATTTACCTCTGGTATATATTCATGTTTTCTTCTAGGAAAGTCACACAATATAAAAACCCAGCCCCTAGATGGAAAAACACAACAATGCCAATAGCTCATAAACACAAATAAGAGCAGCCAAGGGCAGAGCATGACAGAGCAGGACTCTTCAAGGCGGAAGCCGGCACAGTCCAGCAGTAATTAAATTTATTGATTGGAATGCCTTTTTGAAAATACCTGTAGTCTAGTTTAAAATAGGCGTGTGCTGCTCTGCTTTAAGAACTATGCCTGCTATCTTTTCTAGCCTCCAACTGGCTCTGATTTATACAGTGGAAGTGAATAATAGAAACACCAGCCAAACCTTTCTCTTTTTAGTCTATTTCCATTGTGTACAAAGTAATGGGTTTCACTGTGCTATCTTCATAGCTGTCTGTTTTTATGACTGTCCTTCCAGACTCCCACACCCCACTGCCACCTCACAACTTCTCGGTTGTCCTCTAACAGGAAATGTCACATATAGTCTATTGCCCTCTTCTTCCCCTTAAAACCTCCTTTCTATTACACGGTCTTCATTCTAGTTTCATGGCCTACATCTCACCCCACATGTGCATATGCACACATGCATAAAAACACACATATGAAATTAAGTTATATAGAATGTAAATATAACATATATACTTAAAATCCAGTCTCCTCATATGTGCTGTCTTGGATGAGTCTGACTTATTTTGTGTAACACGATAGTTTCCATTTTAATCAATGCCAATGACATGCATTCATTCTTCTTTACAGCTGAATAAAATTCCACTGTGTGTATATGCCATATTGTCTTTATCCATAATCTGTTGATGGGCATCTAAATGGGTCTGATTTCATAGCTGTTGTGAGTGGTACAGGTGGCAAGTATCTCCGTGGTAGAACTTACTGTCTGCCCTGTATATACCCTAGGGTAGTATAACTGGGCATATAATGACTCTTTTTTTTTGTTGTTTTGTTTTCAGAGAAGCTTCTAGTGATTGGCACAGTTGCTGCATTAGGTTACATGGCAGCCAGCAGTGTATGAGAATTCTTCTTGTCACACATTCTTACCAGCATTTACAGGTACTTTTGTTCTTGATGTTAGTCTAGTGGCTGTGATAAGATACAATTTAAAAGTAAACTTAATTTTTATCTGTTTGATGGGTAAGGATGTTAAACACTTAAAATAGTTATTGGCTAATTGTGTTTCTTCTTTGGGGAACTTTCTATATTGTACAAATAGGCTACTTATTGTTGGAATACTGAGAAGGTTGTTGTTGTTGTTGTTGTTGTACAACTCTTTATATATTGTAGGTTCGGCCTCTTGGTCTGAAATATAGCTGGGAAATATGTTCTCCCATTCTGTCTATTCTGATGACAGCTTCTTCTTCTGTACTGAAACTCTTTAATTTAACATACCTCATTTGTCACTATAGGGATTATTTATTATGCTATTGGAGTCTTAATATTTGTTTCTAAGATTCTGAAATGAAAAATAAGATGACACATAATTATCATTTAGTTTATAATATACATAAAACACGGTATCTACAAAAACATTTTTATCACAAGCTTTGCATCAAAATCTTTAACAAATATAGTTTAAATAAGCCTGAAATATCACTTAAATAATTCACATATATTTTATTTAAAAAAAAAAGATGTGGCCATCCTCAGGTTTCAGAAATAATTTTAATTGAAAGAATTTTATCATATAAAAAGTGTAAAATAATCTCATTAAATTTTTTAGCCTTGATTAATTTGATCAAAATAAGATATGCATATATATATGAAATAAAATATTTACATTCAGTTTCAAATACCACTATACTTAAAATTCACTGTGAAACTTGTGTAAGAGCAAGGAAGTTTTTAGTATTGTTTGATGAGTGATTGCATTTAGCTTACAGAGTCACCCACTCAGCCTCTCTCAGCCTTAGAAGAACTGGGCACAGCCATAGTGTGCTATTGGCCTTCATAGCTGAATTGTGGGGTGACTGAATTGAACCTTCATCTTCTTGAAGATCGTTCTCAAAGCAAATCAAGCTATGCCAACACTTGGTTCACTATAATTCCAATGCAGAGGTTCACATTTTCTTATGGACTGTCAACTCCAGGCTAGTATCTCACTTACTATCTGCACAAAATGGCAGTCTGCTCTTTCAAGGCCAGAAGAAAGATCTCCTTATGTTAAACATGGATTGTTTGAGTAAGACAGACCCACCTTACCACCACCACCAGCAGGAGCACAGCTGTAGCACAACCACCACCACAAAGAAAGAGAGAGAGAGAGAGAGAGAGAGAGAGAGAGAGAGAGAGAGAGAAAGAAAGAAAGAAAGAAAGAAAGAAAGAAAGAAAGAAAGAAAGAAAGAAAGAAAGAAAGAAAGAAAGAAAGAAAGAAAGAAAGAAAGAGGCGGAGAGGGAGGGAAGAGAGGGAGGGAAGAGAGGGAGGGAAGAGAGGGAGGGAGGGAGGGAGGGAAGGAGGGAAGGAAGGAAGGAAGGAAAGAAGGAAAGAAGGAAGGAAGGAAACTGATTTTTGAGTCATTCAAAGTCAAGTGATGAAAAGGCTGTTGGTGACACACAGGGCACACACACGGTGGGGGCGCCATGTTAAAATGCACTGGCAATAGATGCTCATAAAAATAAGAGCATTTTATGTTATACAAGATTAGACTGTTTTTGTTTTTTGAAACAACTAGGCTATTTTAACTGAATTTATTTTACCAATCAGCATAAAATATCCCAGACCTTTACCACAAGTCTTCGGATGGAATGTAATTTGGTCAAACTTGCATCATCTTTCTATGAAAATGGTTTTGTTAAAAATATGAAGCACACTATGCACGCAGGAAAAAATTAATCAGCTGTGTTTAAGTCAGCCCTTCCTCCTAGTCCACTGCTCAGTGCGAAGCCTCACTTCCTGTACTGACTCTTACCATGACTTTTATTTTATTTATCTATTCTTTCTCTGGACTAGAACCTTCTTGAGTGGATGTCAATTAGAATAGCAAATAAGCAGAGATTTATACAATATCTACTACAACAGAGTCTCAACTACATATTTCAGATTCACATAAGACACATTTACAGCTCTATGTATTTTGTATATGCAGAAGTGTGTGTGTGTGTGTGTTGTGTTGTGTGTGTGTGTGAGCGTGTGTGTGAGCGCACACACACACCAGAGAACAACCTTGATTGATGTCCTTCAGGAATGCTGTCTTCTGTATTTCTGGCACAATATTCTGGAGTCACCCATAACCTAGGCTGCCTGATCTTGTCTTCACCTCCCCAGTACAAGAATTACAAATGTTCAACACCACACCCAGTTTCTGAAAGTTTGGATTCTGGGAATTGACCTCAGATTGCTTAGAAAATAAGTAGTTTACAACCTGATGCATTTCCTCAGCCCCAATTCTTATAGAAATTGTTATTCTCCATTTTACTGACAATAAAGCACTGCAGCTCAAAGACATTTCTCATTGATACCTTAGGAACCAAGAAGACTACTCAAGTTCTGAGCAAACTGATGAACACAAAGGTTTTCATGATGTTTACAAAAAATAAAAAATAGGCATGCATAGCTTTATTGGTTAATTTCATACATGTAACATTACACAGGCTGTTTCCTAGCTATATCTACACATAGCATAAATCTGTGTCCATTTTTAGACTTCTATTACTAAACAAAAATGGGGTAAATGAGGCTTTGGGATAAGTAAAACAGAAGAGGTTCTGTACAGTAGAAATAAACTGACCTTACCTAACATGTTCTCCCTAGATTCAGTTTCCTGCAATCCTACAATTATATCTATTATTTGTTTCAGTTTCCCTGGTTATTATGTAATTTTCCAAAAGTATTCTGTGCATTCTCCAATCCTTTAAGATTTTCTTTTAGATAATGTAGATTTTCATAAATAAATAGTATTATAGGAGATAATGTCTTTTCTGGGTTTCTTAGAAACACTCAATGACATTTCTAAAAGACCTTGATTTTGCAGAGACTTTCAATTTTTGCAGTGTGTGTGTGTGTGTGTGTGTGTGTGTGTGTGTGTGTTTGGGAGAGATTGAGAGAGAATGTTTGAGTGTAATGTGGTATTTAATGTCTATGGTATATGTACACATGCATGTGCCAGTGTGTGCATGTTTGTCACACACACACAGTAGCCAATGGAAGAAGAAAGATGTCCTGCGTTATCACTTTCCACATCATTGTTCTGAGGCAGGGAGTCTTACTGAACCTGGATCTAGATTGTCATGGATTGCCACAGCCCTAGAGACCCTCCTGTGCCCAGCCCCATAGTTTTAGGTTTGCAGGCATGCGTAACCATGTTTAGATTTTTTTATGTCAATATTAGGGTCTGAAATAAGGTTCTCTCACTGAGTTATCTCTCCAACTCTACTGACCAATTTTCAGACTCTTGTGGTACAAATGTAAATTTCTTCACAATATGATTACTGAACTAGTATTTCAGTCATTGTGCAAAAATGGGATGTCTACATCATATTCACAGATTCTATCAAAACTGTAAATCTTCCATGTGACATTTTATCTGACTGTGATTAAAATTTTTCAATGAGAGGAAAAAAATTCTAGTGGAATAAGTTGGAGAAATTCTGTTCTTGTCTTTACTTCTTTGACTAAAATGGCATTGTTGTTTGAAAGTTCTTTAAGAGGCTAGTGAAAAACAAACCAAAATAATTTGGCCTTAGAAACATATCCAGAAAATATCTTCAATGATCTTTCGATACTGCATCTCCATAGATCTGCTTTGGGAAACATTTTCCTGAATGGCAGGAAATCTTGGACCTGGCTGCAGTGTGTGAGCAAAAGGAATGGCACGCATAGGGACACAGAAAGCTGAGAGCTTGTGGGTAAAGCTGAAGAAGGGGGGCTGGAAAACAAAACAAATTGTGTCCTGAGTAAGGAGGAGATAACTAAAATAAAAAAAATGCTCACCCTAAAAATAATAAGGGGAAGATTTCATATAAATATAAATAAAAATATTTCCCTGCTCCTTTAGAGATTTGTGTCTACACCTAAAGTGTTTTAATATAGACTTCCTATTCTCTGGAAATAGAGAGTCTGATGTCCTGCATGAATGTCTCTAGGCCATTAGAAGTGGAACAGGAAAAGTTCCTTAAGTGCCATGGTGAGGCTAGTGATGAGCGTTATAGCAGGAGCAAGGTGAAGCAGAGCCAGGTGGAGAGATCTAGAATACAATTGTATCCACTTTCAGTGATGGTGATATGGCAAACAGGTTAAACAACTTAGACGACAGGAAAGACAACTTAGATGACCACAATGTCAACAAATCCATTACTGTCCACTCAGAAATCCAGGAATCTCATCTAACACATCCAGCACGGAAGAGGAATGGAATCCAAGGGCAAATGTGAATTATAGACCTTATTCCTGATTTCTGTAATGCCAATAGCATCTATTCAACTAAAAAGCTTAAAAGTTGTCTACCCACAAATAATTTGTGCCAGGGAACAACTCCCACCCTGTGGAAATAGAGAAACGGTGTAACTTTTTTTCTCAGTAACTTTCATGCAAGATTAAAACAGACTGTTCAGACAAAAGATCACTAGCATAAAGCTTGAGGCTGGTGGTTATAAAAAAAGAAGGTGATGGTCTGAAGGCTTCGATACTCACCAGCTTTATTTCAGACCCTGACTACACTGGAAGAAGTTTTTCCAGTGTTTACAGTGCTTTATATTTTGTATTATTCTTTGTTATAAAAGCAGGAATAAAGTGACCTGAGGTGTATAACCTTTCACTCTGAAGATTTTGAACTCATAAATGCGGGAAAATCATTCAAGCTAAATAATGGATGTATATAGAATCTATGCACTTCCATCCACTTTTTATTAGACTCTAATTTTCACAACACAACCAATTTTTAAAGAAAAATCAATTAGCAATGTCTTATAGAACTAGGTATTCTGAATTAGCAGAGTATAATATCTATACAATTAAGGAAGAATGGGACTTATTGCTTACAAGACCAAAGTCAGATTCCTAATAGAGCTTTTTAAAATAATGCAATGTTCTTATGACATTAAAAGAACTAAGCTATTCAAGCTATATTTTAGATCATAGTCATAAATTTCCAAAGAAATTATACTGCTTTTGCATGTAATACATTAAGGATTTGCGACCTTCATTTTATTAAAATACAAAGTAACTATGCCATCTTGCTCTTTATAAAAATTCAATTACACTGAAAATCAACTAGAGAATACTATCTTTGAGTTTAAGGTGATTCAGAAAAACACAAACTATGAAGATTATTAAGGAAGAAATTAGAAAGAATAATAACAGAATTTCCATTTGGTCTTCCAAATAGAATTTATAAATCTCTCTCATGTATTTGAGCCTATTTTTCCCTCCAGTGTTCCACCTCACTGGACCTTGAATTCCCAACCTCCCAAAAAGATTTTACCATTCTTCAAGTAGATTCAGGAAATATTATGTAAATGTTAGTTAGTAATAAAGTTCATTTATTACCTTATACATTTGTGTAGTCTTTGACCATTTAGTTCATATGAAGACTGTTGTAGTATCACTGTTTCCTGATTCCTATCCTCATACACAAGCAATCAAGGTCAGCTCAGAGCCAGAAGGCTAATGTTTGTGATTGCTAACTTAAGAGTGCAGTTTCTGACTTACATTCTCTCGCCTTTTGTCTCACTGCAGGATGACACCATCAGAAACTCATAGAAAAGGAAACTCTCTCAACTATACCGGCTTCTTGCCTTAAAAGACATGTGAAGGAACCATGGCAAGTTAAACTGCAGAGACCAGACAAATTGATTATGACACACTGCACACTTACCTCACAATCAAAAAAAAAAAAAAATAATTGTTCTTGGTGCCTTTAAGATTCCCTAATGCTCTCTTTGTTTCCTAAGTTGTGATGGCATCTCAATGTTACAATAAAGAATCTACAACACAAATAGAACAGTTTGTGCAGTCTTCTGGTAGAATGGCTAAATATGCTAAATGATGCTTTATCAGATTGATTTTAAGACACAGCCCACTTACTTATATAGAAAATAGTCATGTGTCCCCTGTTCCACATAATCATTGACTAATTATATGCAAAACCTTCAGAATGTGGAATGCAATCACAAATATTGAAGCCTTTTGCATATTATTAAAGATATAATAACAATTTAAAGTGTGTACCTCCATGAGCCAAATGGATGTGTGTTAGGTGAACTTTCAGAAGCTGTACTATTGGTTTTCTCTGCAAGCTGTATGGGTGAGTTCAAATTCAAAAATCAAAGTAGTACTTTATGATATGGACCATAAATAGCAAACTAGTTTATAAAAAGTCAGAACATGAATATGAACTCAGTTCACCTTGACAAAAGAATCAGAGTAACAAATTAACTCAATATAATTAGTAAAAAAACATCAATTATTTAAAGGAAGATTAATTGCAAGCAAGAACTAGACTTAAACGAGACACTAATCTCATGCTTCCATTGTGCAGGCAGGATAACAAATCGATGTGGCTCTGTCAATTAAATCTGCAATATCCAAGCAGTGCCACACATAATTACATGATACACATAACAGATGTGGCTTCCCATCAGGAAAGCAAAGCAGCAGCAAAGAGAGACTGCGAAATGTGCTGGCCTAAGAGCACACAAATGGGGACTAATAGAATTGAAAATAAGGTCACAGACCCACTCTGTGAAGTAAACAGAAATCTGCCTAAGGAAATCCTAACAGCTTGCAAAAATCTATTCTAATTTTGTCATCTAATATTCTGTTTTGGGATATGAGGAATATCATTTACGGGTATCATATATGGTATAATTTAAATGGCAGCAGATAGATAATACTTGCTTCCAGGTATTATCTATTACTCCTTGAAAACAAACAGCAAGACAAATTCTGGATGACATTATTGCACGGCCCTTGAGAACTCTTCTAGTCTTTGGTTAGAAAGCCTGTGAGACGGGCCTGGAGCACATATGTCTCAACCTGCTTTTCTGTAGTCTTAATCCCCTTTTCCTGAAGAATAAAAAGAATGCACCACTGCTTGTCAGAAACCTTATCTTTTAAGAAAAGTCTATAGAAGGAACTTGGCTCACTCTGGCATTGTCCCTCTGCTCAGTAATTCATAGTGATCAAGAGACCCTGAAACATCAGTATTCTGGCTTCGTGGTGCTTCTCTTTCACACTTGAGGATTGATTCTGCACACCAATAGATGCATAAATAATCTTTTATAAAATATCAGGTGAGCATATCAGTCAGGGTTCACTAGATGAACACGGCCAACAATATAGAGAGATGATAGAGATAGAGATAAGGTAGATAGATAGATAGATAGGTAGATAGATAGATAGGCAGATAGATAGATAGATGATAGATAATAGATTAGATAACTAGATAAATAGATGGTAGATATAGGTAGTACCACTATGTATAAATAGAAAAAGAGTGTTTAGATATACATATGCATGCAGCTATACATATATATATATGTATAGATATATATAGGAATATAAATAGTAAAGAGGGCTTCTTATATTAGTAGCTACTGTAAGACCCGATACCTTGGAAGGCGACACCCAAGTCACAGTCTTGATGCAACAGCAAGAGGATTTTTATTCCAGGCGCTCTGGGGTTCACAGTCATACACCACCACACAGGGGTAGAGGACTGTCAAACCCTGAGTGCAGAATTGGGACAGCTTTTATGGGTTTACAACAAAGCCCACACATCACAAACCAATCATTCCTTAGCATTGAGAGCCCTTGAAGTGCGAGTCAATCAATTTGTACCACTCCATAGTTTCTAGGCCAATCAGTTTAAATTATCCAAGCCCATGCTCCACGGACCAATCAGTTTCCTATTGTCTCGGAGTCCATAGCTGTGTGGGCTCCTGGGTTGGGGTGATGGTGTAAGCACTTTACAGAAGCCAGATAAGCAGCTAGTTAGCTCATTTCCCGTTACCTTACGGGGGCCAGGACCAAGTACTCAATGTTCTTTTGCCTAGTTTCTAACAAAGAGTGGGCTCAAGGAATGTGACCCTTCACCTAGTTTATAACAAAGAGCAGGGTCTGGAATTTGAGGTATTTAGGGCTTCTTAGGAGGCTGGAGTTAGGGCTCCTTTGGGGTGAGATAGCATTTTTAAACTTCTGACTTCTTGGGGTCATTTGAGAGTTAGGCTGTATTTTTTATCCTTTCACTACAACAATGGCCAGGGCCATATGAAAGAAGTGACAACAGTGGTGGCTGCTCAATTCCAGAAGTAGGAAGCTTCAGCAGTCCCGGTCTGATGTTTTGAGCCTAGAAAATCCATGAGGATTCACTGGTGTGGCGTCCACATTGATGAGCTGAAGAAGATTTTTAGCAACATGGAAGCAATCATGTGCACACTCCTTCAGTATGAAAGGGACCAGTAGTCCTCCGTCATTTGCATCCAGAGTCCCACATTCCCCTCCAGTCACTGTCTGCATATCATTTCTTCTTAAAAGAAGACACATTCAGGTATGTTTCACCAGCATCAAATATGTCCTAATCTAGTCAGGTGATATCAAAATCATCCATCACAACATCCTAAATGAGAACTAATGTGTTATAAGCTGGTATGGAAAAGTCATGAGAACACCCACTATTTTATGCAGTTAATATGTACTTATAAATAAACAAGCAAAAACATTACAAAATAGTATAAGGGGTTGTTCTTTTATGTAATCAACTTGTTTCCTTGAACTATAAAAAGTCATCAGGTAATTGCTCCCCACATTTTTGGAAGAAACTGCCTGGAAATTTTTGTCCCTAGCCCTGCCTTCACAGTACAACTCATTTCCTCCTTGGAGCTATGGATAGAACACAGGGTAGCCACATGTTCAGCACATTCTCCATCGTTAGGTCACACTCTGAGATCCCTCTGGCTCTCCTCCATGGAGAGTTTAGCTTCCTCGGAGCCTCTCTTCCTTTTCAGCAAAACTCTACTCCCCCTGTTTGTGAAAACATCAACTGTTATGCTGTTACCTCTTCTTGCATACTTCAAGCCCTGCCTGCCACTTCATACCAGGTGAAACACATATAGAAGCATTTCTTTGACCAGACTTTTGCTGTGTGTGAGTGGAGGCCGTGGGTTGTGTACTCTTGCTCACAGAAGTCTTTTATGACTTGTAGGTGGCTCCGGTGGTGCTCCAGGAGCACCAGCTCAGATGACATCATTTTGCTCCCTTCTCAGGACCTGCTTCATCATCCAAGCAATAAGAGCTCGATCTCATTGTGTTCTAGACCTTGCTTCCTTCCTGGAATATCTCTGTGTAAGTACTCTCTCCTTACTCAGAGAAACATCGTTCTGCCAGAGCCATCATGGACAGTGAGCAAACCAAGTACCTTCTCTCAGATCCTGTACGTGGTCCCTATGGTGAGGAGGAAGTATCAGTCATAGCTCCATGCGCAGTGGTACACTTTAGACATCCCTTTTCTGCAGCAAGAGAGTGTATTCCAGAAAGTCTCAGACTTACAGAATTGTAGACCCCTACATATTTTTATGGGAGAAATTTGTGATGGGCCATCATGGATGTGTCATGAATAAAATTATTAACTAATCTTAAATAATAACATAAATAATTTTAATAACTAATATTACAAAAACAAGATATCTGAAAAAGAGGAGAAAAACAGATCAAATGGTCCCCTATATTAATGCTATTTGACTCATTATTAAATTGAGTTTATATCGAATCAACTGTTTCTATCTGAATATTTGTTCATTCATATGAAAAATATTTAATGGACAGCAACAGCATGGGAAATGGCAGATAATAAGGAAGAAAATCAAAGGCTGGCAGACAGAGAGATGCTACATCCCCAACCCCTGGGGTCCTTTGTGCCTCATCAAGGCAGGCTCACCAGGCTCGCCAGGCTCGCTGCGCTTTCCTGTCTGTTTTACTGCTCTCCAAAGTGAGGAGCTAATCGCAGGAGCTTGAGTCATCAAGAAACAGTGGAGCACTGAGGCGCTGAGGCGCTGAGGTGCTGAGGCGCTGAGGTGCTGACATGCTGATGTGCTGACTCTGACTGACAGAGCTTCTTCCTGCAGAAACTTGCTGCCTGGAGCCAGGGGCCCCAGGGACACACATCTCCCCCTCCCTACACCCTCCCCAGCACTTACTATTGACTGCTCTAAATTGTTCTCAGAGTGCTGTGGTGTTGGTTTCCAGACAAGCAGCTACCTGAGACAAACAACCAGGGCTGATTTCCCCTGTGGCTGTGAACAGTGAGGAAGGCCGTCCACAGGTCTCCATTTCATTTTGGCCACAGCACAAGCAGTTTCCACTTAAGTTGACAGGGAGCCCCCAGAGAGAACACACCTGGTGAGGTTTCTGAGTTAGGTTGCAAAGGGTTTGCCACTGAGTACTTTCCTCAACAATAAAAAATAGCAGGGAGGGTAGGGGATCGAATGACGACAGAATGTTTCTTGCTGTCATCAAAATAATTACTTCAGTTGCTCTGGGCATAGAGATGGTGACCTTACGCTGCTCTCTGCCTGCCACTTGACAAAGGTGGCTAAGCAGCCAGTAACACTGCAGCACAGCAGGAAGACCAGTGGTTCCAGGGGACTGCACTTAACTTGGCAAAGGCAAAAGCTTCTAAAAACAAATCCAATTCTCAGTTCCCCAGACAATCTGATAATGTGTTTCAGCATCTACACTGAAGCATCTACAGGAGACAAAGATTTGACTCAGCTGCACAGGAAAAGAATATATCCCCCTCGTGCAGGATGGAATGGCTGGTTAGTAAAATGGTGTGTGGCAGGGAAAGTATAGTTCTGCTTTCTTCCCAACTGAAACCTTGAGTCTTTTTATCCCTCCTTGTGTTTTTCCCATCTTTTTGTGCCTTCCCCATGCTTTTGATCTATTTGCTGACTGCTAAAGATTGTGAATACCATTGCCGCAACAACTGGAACATCACAGAGGAAGTATATTTAGAACCTGGTAGAACTGTCCCAATTTGCATTTTCTGCAAAATGGATGTTACCCAGGGATGATAGTATCCTTAGACTGTTTCTAGGTTTAAATCAGCCTTCATTGTTTTTAATGCCAATGGTAAGCACTAGTGGGAGATAACATGATGATGGCCACTGTTAGGCAAGACGAAGATGCTGGGGGCCCAAGATCTCCCACTATAAAGAACACAACTTACAAAGGTAGAAAGGACAGCAGGGACAATGACCCTTCACTCCCTTAAACATATTTTACCCCAAAACCCCACTCCTGTGCACACATAAAGAAAGCTACCATGATTAGTGTAAACTTTAGGCCAAAACTTTATTAGAAAGAAATATGAGTTTGTTTTCCTAAGAGCAGACCTCAGTTCTACTTTCAGCCCTATTCTACTGAATGATGAAAATCCATTTAAACAGAGATCTTCTTCCTATCCTGAGGTGACACATAAATTCCAAAGGGATTATGCAGTCCCACACCTCTGTGTATAGCTGGGGCAAACATATATGAAGCATCAGTTGGCAGCTTCTAGTCTCATTAGATCACAGACTCTTGGTCTACCAAACATGTCTCATACACACTTCTTGACTCTCAGGAGTTCTGTGTTCTTCTGGCCTTTTGGGCTCAGCCCCCTCACAGTAGGGCAGTGGAAATTAGGCCACCTGCAGAAGCCCCTTCAGTAACTAGAATGTTTTGTACTATGTTATCTTGATGTGTGAACGGCCCCTATCATACCAAAGTGCATTTTCCTATAGCCACTGAGAATACATTCTATCTCTGGTTTTGTTGATTCTACCTACTTCCTTTCTCACTGTGCCTGTTAGGAGAAAGGCTCTTCATTCGACCTACTTCTTAGGTGAGCCAGCTGTGCGCTCCCTGCTAGACTCATACACAGCCATATTCCTCCCGTTTTGCCTCAGAAGGCCAGGCAAGAATTCCAAAGTTTAAAATCAAGAGTGAGGCTTGAGTTAGTAATTTTTCTCTTACAGATATTTTACTCCTTCTCTGGGAAGACCATGAACTTGGGGTAACAGAACAATTACTAAGTAAAAGGAAGCACCAGAAAAAAATCACATATGTACATATCATTTATGATATATATCATAAGACATGATGTGTTATAATAAATCATATATATTAATATATAATATATGCATATAAAATTTCCTACAACCCTATGTTTCTGGTATAAAACCATAACATTCTTATTAAAATCAAAATCACTAAACACAAAAGCCTTATAAAGCCCCTTGCGCCCTATTTTATGCAAGTAGCAGCAGGATACACTAAAAATTAAAGAAACTTTTGTCTTTACTGTTCTTGTTTCTTCAAATGAAAATAACAAAGAAATTTGAAAAAGAGAAAAATCTGGTTTGAGCTCCATGCCCCATGGAGAATGCATAGAGCTCAAGTAACAGCTTAGAAAATGATGGCTCAGGAAATTGATGTTATGTCTGAATCAAGATTGCCCAATGCCAGGTCACAAGTGGTCATCCAGTCTCCCTGATATTTATGCATGTCTAAATACAGAACATAAAAGGGTTTTTTAAAGTGTGATATGTCTTATTAAAGGTGACGTTCTTCATCCTCCTCTCTACTGTTTCTCCTGTCTACATGCACTCAAGGATTCTATACATGCTGTTAAAAATCAGATGTTACTCTCAGTCTTCAGAAACAGATTCAAATACTTCAGGTGTCCTGATTGATTAACTAATTACCTTCCAGACACTCCACTCATCAGACTCACTGGACACTCACGCTTGTGAAACATTGGCCTCCCGTGCGTGAGTTCCCATAGCAAAGCCTGAGTCTGTGCTGTTTAGCACCATCTCCTGGGATCTGGCAGAGCAGACGGCATGTGTGAGCCATGAATAAACAGGTTCAATGAGTGAATGGTCCTCTTTCAAGCAGGTGCTCATAGCTTCAGGGTCATGTGTTCTCCAGGGTGGCAACTCTGAGTCACCACCCTACCTTCTGCTATGGTTTAACAGAAGATGCCCCAACGTGGCTTCAATGTGTTCAAGGCTTGACTGTCAGTTGGGTGCTGCACTGGGAAGTTATGGAAACTTTGTAGAACAGATTCTCTCTGGAGAAAGTAGGTCCTTGGGGTGAACTTTTAACCTTTTCTAAGGTTTTCTCTCTCTACTTTCTTCCCTCTGAGAGTCACATACTCTTGCCACAATCCCAGAATCATCACAGAGAGTAGCCATGGGCAGAACCTTCTCAGACAGTGTGTAGACATTATGATTGGTTCTTCATCCCAGTTCCATGTTCCCAGAAGTAACACTCGGGCCTAATATATAGTTACAAATAGCTTGGCCATGTGCTAGGCTCTTCTCTGGGTAGAATCATAATTTAAGATATCTCATTTATTTTAATTTATGTTCTGTCACGTGGCTGGTTATCCGTGTGCAGGTACCTCAAGTTCTCCGCACATCTTCCTGGGAGGATCCTCCCACACCTGGCTCTATCCCAGAATTCTTTCTACTCGTGGATACCCCCCCACCTTCTATTCCTTGCTTAAAACATTGACCATAGGCTTTTTAATTAACAGATGATACATCCACATGATACACAAAATATTCTCTCTACAACTATGAGCAAACATGATCCCATCCTCTTTTGAGTGGTCTCAGCTATATGTCAGAGCAGTAAAAACATAATTAATACATTCTCTGAGATCCTAGTTTAGACTTTCTTTTTTCTCACAAAACACATGTTCTTCAGTCTAGAATGGGAGAAAAAATAATTGGGGGTGTATCATTCCATTTCCTTAGTCAGGATTCTTTTCCAGAAGGAAATTGAATTGTGTCCAAGGAGAAAAGGTGTCTGCTGGCAGCTAGCCAGTCCTGAGGCCTGCTGTACTCATCATGTTGAAACTTTGATCCTTGGGGAAAACGGATCTCATTCTAGGAAACCCAGTAGCTCATAGTACTGCCAATTGACTCACCGTTCTCTGTTCTTGGGAGTCTCTCCTTTTATGTGGGTCCATATGTCTAGAAAACTAGAAAAATATTACTCATTATGCACAAAATTTGTCGAGGATACATTGATCAAAATAAATGATCCTTAAGAGGTATGTTGCTGGCTGCAGCACCTTACTAAACAACAGGGAGACAAAGTGACCCCAAAGCAAGAGCTATGCAGAGGCAATGTGTCACTTTGCAGAGCTCATGGCTCCCTCCAGCAGGACACCCTCTCTCTGATATCGCCTCCTTTCCAGGAATGGATAGCAGAGATTGCTCGGAACAACTGTGACCAGAGCACGCAGATCTTTCTGAGAATCCACCTTTTGTAACTTCACCCCCATGTCTATTCAAAATTCTGAATCTAAGTTCCCAGGTCTGAGACACGTCATTATCCATCATTTAAACAGTGAGAGATTGTGTGTTCAACTTTTCTAATTTTAAATGATCAATGAGACACATGAATCATTGTTAAGCATAACTGACACCCATTAAACCATAAAATGGCTGCATAGGGGTCGACATTGAGAGACTGTCCTTTAAAATAATAAGGCAGTCTATTTCCCCTCCCCTGAAAAGGACATCAATTAATATTTAAGGGGGTCAAGGCCAATAATTCCCCTCATTGGTCAATGCTCATTGTCTTTTGATGAATATATTTATCCACTGGTTTTTCTTAAAATTAATAAAAAAGGAGAAATTGTGACCTCCCCCTGCCCACTGTTCTCAAGAATAGCAGCCAGCAACCTGATCCACCCACCTCCTGAAGAACAAGAAGAACCGGTTTCTAGCCTTCAGGGGAGGGGCTTGGCCTGCCTTTGTATCTTGGGAGAGAGGCATTAAAGATGGAGACTTGAATCTGAAGGCATGTGTTTTTGTGTCTCTCCATGTGTTTTCTCTTGCAACCCGTTCCTTACTCATCTCTCCTTCCAGAGAACCCACTGTTAGAATGTGTGAGCTGGACTCTACAGTTGACTGCAAAAATAATTTCAGTAATCACTTATGATAACCAAATGTGTACTTTCCATTAAGTCACAAAGGTCTAGTCATATTTGCTTTTTGGTACACATGATTTTGTTTATATGCAGCAATTTAAACTTCCTGGAGGCACTAATGTTCTTTCCTTTTCATACAGATTTTTATTCATGTCCTCCCTTCTTTGCATGTCTGCTCATTTATCTGTATAAAACTGTGTTAACCTAAGACATTTTAGTAAAGATCTTTCTGTGGCTGATGGTTTTCCAGCAGCTGTGGAAAGCAAACTGTTACTATTCACACTCCTTTCCTTTACAGTCATTGCCTAGGAAACCCACAAATTATTTTTCTTAATTCCAAAGTATCAGAGCTCCTGTTTCCATTAAAAATTTCATAAATACAGTCTGAGTTATAACATTAATATAGTATGCTTCTGAAATGCATTAATTTCATTTCATAAGTGAGTCATAAGTTTCTCTAAACCACAGACAAACAAAAAAAAGATCTTTTTGAATTGTTTTAGCAGCTACTTAAGACCCTTCTTTCTGTGTACATTCCTGCTTCCTTTCCTCATATGAGAAACACCTCTTGGTTCTCAGTGTCTCCATCTTGGTCTTCTACATAGTAACCTGAAGTCACTATAATTCATGTTCTGATCATTGCCAGATAAAATGTACAGCTTTTTATTTTCATATATTTGGTTCCTAAACAGGGTATTTAAATATTATGCTATGCATTTAAGATTGAAATATTGACAAATTCTTAATCTCTGTAACCATATTTTAATTTGTTTTCTTTCACACATGAATTATTTAGATTTCCTGGTAGGGACAAATGTAATAAGACCATGAGAAAGTAGATAATAGTTTAACAATGACATGAGTTCAAATCTAAGCCATGCCTCATTATGGGCTTGCCCAATATGTAAGCCCTTCTGAGACTCATGTGTCCACTGATTGTTAAGCAGAAAAAGATCACAACCCTCCATTGGAAACAGCTTACTGCTAATTGCTGGATGACTTCATAACTGCTATGGTTAGGATATGTCCCCCAGATATGTATAGTTGGAAAATTATTCCTTATATATATATATAACATATATATATGTTAATGATAGCTTGGATATGGATACTATGGAATAATTATGATTAGATACAGTTAGGAGCAGAGCCCCCTTGATAAACATCATATAAAGTACAGAGCTCAAGCTACCTTGCTTGCTGTGTCCTACCATGGGGCACGATGACCTTCACCATGTTATATTGTATCAAACCGTCCTTGTCAGATGTCTGCACCACACACTTGGACTTTCCAGGCTCTAGAATATAGGCTAAATCACCTTCTGTTCCTTATAAGTTTCTCACTGGGTAGCATCCAGTTATCAGAACAGCAAGTAAGCAAAGTAATAAAATCCTGATGGGGTGTTTCAGCAGTGTTTACTCCATTTCTTCTGATTACCACAGCCATTTCCTCAGTTAGTTTCCTTGGGTGACTTTCACTCAAAGTGTAAGCACAATATAAAACCCTCCAAGACATTTTTCAGTACAGGTTCTAAATCTATCTTTGGGCATGTACAAATAACAGAAATATGAAGTACCAGGGCAGGGGAGCAGATGGAACAATGGAAATCGTATGTAAGAGGTTAAACATGGACATTTTCAAGATGGAAAAGAATTAAAATCACCCTTTGAGAAAAATGCATTTCATCACTAGGGTTGATTCCCTTTTAACATAGTGATATTCTGAACTATTTTTAAGAACCTCTGATCAGAGTCTATCACATAACTTTTTTTGTGGTAGAAGATAGTAAATTTTTATTAATACTTGATAGCTAAGCACTGTGCTCTTTTATGTTATAGATATCAGCCCATATTTCTTTAATTCAAAATCATACTGCTTTACAAATTTTGCTTGAACTTATCTCTGTTAAAGCCTTACTATTCAGTGGCTGCAAGCAAATTATAAGAAGTAATTCACTATTATTTTTGTAAACACCCTAACATTTTTAATTTTTTATTGATATATTTTTAATTAACATTTCAAATGATTTCCCCTTTTCTGGGTCCCCACTCCCCGCAAGTCCCATAAGCCCTCTTCCCTACCCCTGTTCCTCCATCTACCCGTTCCTGCTTCCCTGTTCTGGAATTCCCCTATACTCTTGCACTGAGTCTTTCCAGAACCAGGGGCCACTCCTCCATTCTTTTTGGACATCATTTAATATGTGGATTAAGTCTGGGGTATTAAGTTTCTAGGCTATTATCCACTTATCAGTGAGTGCATACCATGATTGATCTTTTGAGACTGGGTTACCTCACTTAGTATGATGTTCTCCAGCTCCATCCATTTGTCTAAGAATTTCATGAATTCATTGTTTCTAATGGCTGAATAGTACTTCATTGTGTAAATATACCACATTTTTTTTATCCATTCCTCTGTTGAAGGACACCTGGATTCTTTCCAGCTTCTGGCTACTACAACTAGGGCTGCTATGAACATAGTGGAGCATGTGTCCTTATTGCATGCTGAAGAATCCTCTGGATATATGCCCAGGAGTGGTATAACAGGGTGCTCAGGAAGTGTCATGCCCAGTTTTCTGAAGAACCGCCAGACTGATTTCCAGAGTGGTTGCACCATCTTGCAATCCCACCAGCAGTGGAGGAGTGTTCCTCTTTCTCCACATCCTCGCCAACACCTGCTGTCTCCTGAGTTTTTGACCTTAGCCATTCTGATTGGTGTGAGGTGAAATCTCAGGGTTGTTTTGATTTGCATTTCCCTAATGATTAATGTTGAACATTTCTTAAGGTGTTTCTCAGATCTCCAAAGTTCTTCATGTGAAAATTCTTTGTTTATCTCTGTACCCCACTTTTTAATGGGGTTATTTGGTTCTCTGGGTTCTACCTTCTTGAGTTCTTTGTATATATTAGATATTAGCCCTCTGTCAGATTTAGGATTGGTGGAGATCCTTTCCCAATCTGTTGGTTGACATTTTGTCCTTTTGACAGTGTCCTTTGCCTTACAGAAACTTTGTAGTTTTATGAGGTCGCATTTGTCAATTCTTGATCTTAGAGCATAAGCTATTGGTGTTCTATTCAGGAACTTTTCAGAACAGGCCCATGTCCTCCAGGGTCTTCCCCAGTTTCTTTTCGATTAGTTTCAGTGTGTCAGGTTTTATGTGGAGGTCCTTGATCCATTTGGAGTTGAGCTTAGTACAAGGAGATAAGAATGGATCGATTCGCATTCTTCTGCATGCTGACCTCCAATTGAACCAGCACCATTTGTTGAAAAGACTATCTTTTTTCCACTGGATGCTTTCAGCCCCTTTGTCGAAGATCAAGTAACCATAGGTGTGTTGGTTCATTTTTGGGTCTTCAATCCTATTCCATTGATCCAGATGCCTGATATTATACCAATACCATGCAGTTTTTATCACTATTGCTCTGTAGTAGAGTTTAAAGTCTGGGATACTGAATCCCCCTGAAGTTCTTTTACTGTTGAGAATAGTTTTAGCTATCCTGGGTTTTTTGTTATTCCAGATGAATTTAAGAATTGCTCTTTCTAGCTCTATGAAGAACTGGGTTGGGATTTTCATGGGGATTGCATTGAATCTGTAGATCGCTTTTGGCAAGATGGCCATTTTAACTATATTAATCCTGCCAATCCACGAGCATGGAAGATTTTTCCATTTTCTGAGATCTTCTTCAATTTCCTTCTTCAGAGATCTGAAGTTCTTGTCATATAGGTCTTTCACTTATTTGGTTAGAGTCACCCCAAAATACTTTATGCTGTTTGTAGCTATTGTGAAGGGAGTCATTTCGCTAATTTCTTTCTCAGTCTGCTTATCCTTTGAATAGATAAAGGCTACTGATTTGCTTGCATTAATTTTGCAGTCAGCCACTTTGCTGAAGTTGTTTATCAGCTGTAGGTGTTCTCTAGTAGAGTTTTTAGGGTCACTTACGTATACTATCATATTATCTGCAAATAGTGATAGTTTGACTTCTTCCTTTCCATTTTGTATCCCTTTGACTTCCTTATGTTGTCTAATTGCTCTGGCTAGGACTTCAAGAACTATATTGAAAAGATATGGAGAGAGGGTGCAGTCTTGTCTAGTCCCTGATTTTTAGTGGGATTGCTTCAAGTTTCTCTCCATTTAGTTTGATGTTGGCTACTGGTTTGCTGTATATTGCTTTTACTATGTTTATATATGGGCCTTGAATTCCTGTCCTTTCTAAGACTTTTAGCAAGAAAGGATGCTGAATTTTGTCAAATGCTTTTTCAGCATCTAATGAAATGATCATGTGGTTTTTTTGCCTTTGAGTTTGTTTATGTAGTGGATAGCATTTATGAATTTCCTTATATTGAACCATCCCTGCATCCCTGGGATGAAGCCTACTTGATCATGGTGGATGATCATTTTTATGTGTTCTTGGATTCAGTGGGCAAGAATTTTATTTAGTATTTTTGCATCGATATTCATAAGGGAAATTGGCCTGAAATTCTCTTTCTTACTTGGATCTTTGTGTGGTTTTAGTATCAGCGTAATAGTGATTTCGAAGAAGGAGTTGGGTAGTATTCCTTCTGTTTCTATTTGGTGGAAAAGTTTGAAGAGTATTGGTGTTAAGTCTTCTTTGAAGGTCTGATAGAATTCTGCACTGAAACCATCTGGTCCTGTGCTCTTTTTTTTTGGTCGGAAGCCTATCTATGACCCTTTCTATTTCTTTAGGGGTTATAGGTCTGTTTAGATGGTCTATTTGATCCTGGTTTAATTTTTGGTAATTGGTATCTGTCTAAGAAAATGTGCATTTCGTCCAGATTCTCCAGTTGTGTTGAGTACAGGTTTTTGTAGTAGGATCTGATGATTTTTTGAATTTCCTCGGTTTCTGTTGTAATATCTCTGTTTTCATTTCTAATTGTGTTGATTTGGATACTTTCTCTGTGCCCTTTGGTTAGTCTGGCTAAAGGTTTATCTATCTTGTTGATTTTTTCAAAGAACCAGCTTTTGGTTTTGTTGATTCTTTGTATGGTTCTCTTGGTTTCTACTTGATTGATTTCAGCCCTGAGTTTGATGATTTCCTGTCTTCTTCTCCTCCTGGGTGAATTAGCTTCTTCTTGTTCCAGGGCTTTCAGTTGTTCCGTTAATCTTCTAGTGTATGCTCTCTCGAATTTCTTTTTTGGAGGCACTCAAAGCTATGAGTTTTCCTCTTAGCACTGCTTTCATTGTGTGCCATAGATTTGTGTATGTTGTGCCTTCATTTTCATTAAATTCTAAGAAATCTTTGATTTCTTTCTTTATTTCTTCCTTGACCAAGGTATCACTGAGTATTGTTCAGTTTCCATGTGTATGTGCACTTTCTGTTGTTTTTTACTGTTATTAAAGACCACTTTTACTCCATATTGATCTGATAGGAGGCATGGGATTATTTCATTCTTCTTATATTTGTTGAGGTCTGTCTCGTGACCAACTATATGATCTATTTTGGAGAAGGTACCATGAGGTGCTGAGAAAAAGGTATATTCTTTTGCTTTGGGATGAAAAGTCCTATATATATATATATATATATATATATACATATATATATATATATATATATATATATATATATATATATATATATATATATATATATATATATATATACTCCAATTGCTTCAAAGCTTCAATTAGTTTCACTGTCTCCCTGTTTAGTTTCTGTTTTCCTGATCGGTCCATTGGTGAGAGTGGAATGTTGAAGTCACCCACAATTATTGTGTTAGGTGCAATGTGTACTTTGAGCTTTAGTAACGTTTCTTTTATGAATGAGGGTGCCCTTGTATTTGGGGCATAGAAGTTCAGGATTGAGAGTTCTTCTTGTTGGATTTTTCCTTTGACCAGCAAGTAGTGACCTTCCATGTCTCTTTTGATGACATTAGGTTGAAAGTCAATTTTATCTGAAATTAGAATGGCAACACCGGCTTGTTTCCTGGGACCATTTGCTTGTAGAATTGTCTTCCAGCCTTTTACTCTAAGGTAGTTTTTGTCTTTGCCACTGAGGTGTCTTTCCTGTATGCAGCAAAATGTAGGGTCCTGTTTATGTAACCAGTCTGTTAGTCTATGTCTTTTTATTGGGGAATTGAGTCCATTGATGTTAAGAGATATTAATGAGTAGTGGTTATTGCTTCCTATCATTTTTGATTTTAATTTTATACACGTGTGGTTATCTTCTTTTGGTTTGATGAAAGAAGCTTAATATCCTGCTTTTTCCAGGGTATAGTTTCCCTCGTTGTAATGGTGTTTTCCCCTTATTATCCTTTGTAGGGCTGCATTTGTAGAAAGATATTGTGCAAATTTGGTTTTGTCATGGAATATCTTGGTTTCTCCATCTGTTGTGATTGAGAGTTTTGCTGGGTATAGTAGTCTTGGCTGACATTTGTGTTCTCTTAGAGTATGCATGAGCTCTGCCCACGATCTTCTAGCTTTCATGGTCCCTGGTGAGAAATCTGGTGTAATTCTAATAGGTCTTCCTTTATATGTTACTTGCCCTTTTTCTCTTACTGCTCTAAGTATTCTTTCTTTGTTTAGTACATTTGGGGTTTTGATTATTATGTGACGGGAGGTATTTCTGTTCTGGTCCAGTCTGTTTGGAGTTCTGAAGGCTTCTTGTATATTCATGGGCATCTCTCTCTTTAGGTTAGGAAAGTTTTCTTCCATAATTTTGTTGAAGATATTGGCTGGCCCTTTAAGTTGTAAATCTTCACTCTCATCAATGCCTATAATTATTAGATTTGGCTTTCTCATTGTGTCCTGGATTTCCTGGATGTTTTGGGTTACAAGCTTTTTGCATTTTGCATTTTCTTTAACTGTTGAGTCCATGGTTTCTATGGTATCTTTCGGCATCTGAGATTCTTTCTTCTATCTCTTGTATTCTGTTGTTGATATTTGTGTCTATGGTCCCTGATTTCTTCCCAAGGTTTTCTATCTCCAATGTTGTCTCCCTTTGTGCTTTCTTAGTTCTTTCTACTTCTGTTTTTAGATCCTGGAAGTTTTTGCTCAGTTCCGTCATTTGCTTGTTTGTGTTTTCCTCTAATTCTTTAAGCGATTTTTGTGTTTCCTCTTTCATCACTTCTGCCCGTTGATCAAAGTTCTCCTGTATTTCTTTAAGTGATTTTTCATTTCCTCATTATTGGCTTTTGTATTCTCCTGAATTTCTTTCAATGATTTTTGTGTTTCCCTTGTAAGGGCTTCTAATTTTTGATCCATTTTCTCCTGAATTTCTTTAAGTATGTCCTTCATGTGTTCCTGTACCAGCATCATGACCAGTGATTTTAAATCCAAATCTTGTTTTTCTGGTGTGTTGGGGTATCCAGGACTTGCTATTGTTGGAGAATTGGGTTCAGATGCTGCCATAATGCCTTGGTTTCTGTTAATGTTCCTACGTTTGCCTTTAGCCATCTAGTTCTCCCAGGTGTTAGATGGTCTTATTGTCACTGGCTGGTGCTTCAACCTACTGTGGATCTTTAAGGTTATCTCTGCAACTCTGGATGACTGGGTTTCCTCTGGCACAGATTACTGATATGCTGCCTTCCTCTTTTGTGCCTTTGGAGCCCTTCTCAGTCTTGCCTCAAGAAATGTTATACTTGCATTGTCAAGGTCAACCAGGTGTTCTCTGTCTGCTCTATTATGGAGCGAAGATGGTGCGGTGGGGGTCACTCCTTCTGTTGATTCTCACATAGGACACAGGTCCTGCGATGGACTGGCTTGCAGATGAACTGCCTATGTGCTCAGTTCCTGAGTTCAGGCAGACTCCTGACAGTTTGCACCACCAGAAATCTAAAGCTCAGGGTGATACAGTACCTAGTGACCCTTTTCTGTCCCCGCAGGCAGTGAGTATGGCCACGGGGCTTCTCTCCTTCCGCAGCTCTCTTTATCACATAACTTTAATCACACTGATTCCTTGTTGCTGCATACCTTGTATAATTAAATAATGGATGATTCCCAAACCACTTACTCTTCCCAGGCAAATTTTCTTTTATGTTATGTAGAAGACCATTCACACGCGTGACTGTTAGAATGAGCTAGCTAGAATCATGAAATGTTGTCTTCTGAAATGGTCCACAATTGCCATGGATCCCTAGCATCATGCCAGAACCAACATGCCTTTCCAGGAATTCAAGGATGCTAGAACAATTAACATGATATAAAAGAGGTATACAGCCCAAGGTTAGAGGTGAAGCCACCATGTTCACTCCTGTAACTGAGCGGGGGAGGGAGGGCGTTACAGTCAGGAACTCTGGGAACATCTAGTATAAGATCACCTGGGACTCAGTCTGCCAGGGTCACCCCTGCACCCAGGAGCTGGGCAGCACTACAGCTCACAACCATCTGTGCACCTATCCTGCTAGGGAACATCTGCTCTGCAGGGAATCCCGCAGTTAGAGGTAAGGCCACCATCTTCACTCCTGTGACTGAGTGGGCTGTTACATCCAGAAATACAGGGAACACCCCAAGTGTAAGATCAACTGGGACTCAGTCACCAGGGCCTAACCTGCACCCAGCAACTCAGCAGAGCTACAGTACCCCCTGTTAGGGGAGAGCCAGTCACCCAGGGGTGCTGAGACAGGCTTGCAAGCACACAGGAGGGACAAGCACCAGCCAGAGACAGCAGGACTAACTAACACCAAAGATAACCAGATGGCAAAAGGCAAAGATAGGAACATTACTAACAGAAATCAAGACAACATGGCACCATCTGAACCCAATTCGCCCTCAACAGCAAGTCCTGGATACCCCAACACACATAAAGGAAGATTTGGATTTAAAATCGCAGCTTATGATGCTGATAGAGGGATTCAAGAAGGACATAAATAATTTTCTTAAAGAAATAGAGAACACAAGTAAACAGGGAAGCCCTTAAAGAACTATAGGAAAACACAACCAAACAAGTGAAGGAATTGGACAAAACTATCCAGGATCTGAAAATGGAGGTAGAAACAATAAAGAAAGCACAAAGGGAAACAACTCTGGACATAGAAAACCTAGGAAAGAAGTCAGGAGTCATGATTCCAAGCATCAACAACAGAATACAAGAGATAGAAAAGAGAATCTCAGATGCAGAAGATACCATAGAAAGCATTGACACAACAGGAAAAAGAAAATGCAAAATGCACAAAGCTCCTGACCCAAAACATCCAGAAAATCTAGGACAAAATGAGAAGACCAAACCTAAAGATTACAGGTATAGATGAGGGTGAAGATTTCCAACTTAAAGGACCAGGAAATGTCTTTAACAAAATTATAGAAGAAAACTTCCCTAACTAAAGAACTAAGAGATGCCCATGAACATACAAGAAACCTACAGAACTCCAAATAGATTTGACCAGAAGAGAAATTCCTCCCATCACATAATAATTAAAACACCAAAAGTACTAAACAAAGAAAGAATATTAAAAGCAGTAAGGGAAAAAGGTCAAGTAACATCTAAAGGTAGACCTATCAGAATTACAACCAGACTTCACATCAGAGACTATGAAAGCCAGAAGAGCCTGGGCAGATGTCATATAGACCTTAAGGGAACACAAAAGCTAACCCAGGCTGCTATACCCAGAAAATCCTTCAATTACGGTAGACAGAGAAACCAAGGTATTCCATGAGAAAACCAAATTACACAATATCTTTCCACAAATCCAGACCTTCAAAGGATAATAAATGGAAAACACCAACAAAAGAAGGGAAACTACACACTAGAAAAAGTAAGAAATTAATCTTCTTTCAACAAACCCAAAAGGAGATAAACACACAAAAAGAAAATTACATCAAAAATAACAGGAAGCAACAATCACTATTCCTGAATATCTTTTTTTTAATTTACTTTTTTATTAGATATATTCTTTACTTATGTTTCAAAAGATTTCTACTTTCTTGATACCCCATCCCTGAAAGTCCCATAAGTCCTTTTCCTTACCTCTGTTCCCCAATCCACCCCTTCCCACTTCCTTGCACTGGTATTCCCCTACACTGCTGCACTGAGCCTTTCCAGAACTAGGGGCCTCTCCTTCCTTCTTCTTGGGCATCATTTGATATGTGAATTGTGTCTTTGGTATTCCAAGCTTCTGGGCTAATATCCACTTATCAGTGAGTGTATACCATGTGTGTTCTTTTCTGATTGGGTTACCTCACTTAGGATGATATTTTCCAGTTCCACCCATTTGCATAAGAATTTCATGGATTGATTGTTTTTAATAGCAGAGAAGTATTCCATAGTGTAAATATACCACATTTTCTGTATCCATTTCTCCATTGAGGGACATCTGGGTTCTATCCAGCTTCTGGCTATTTTAAATTGGGCTGCTATGAATATAGTTCAGCCTGTGTCCTTATTACATGCTGGGGAATCATCTGGGTAACATCAATGGACTCAATTCCCCAATAAAAAGACTAGCAGACTGGATACATAAACAGGACACAACATTTTGCTGTATACAGGAAATGTATCTCAGTGTCAAAGACAAACACTACCTCAGAGTAAAAGACTGAAAAACAGTTTTCCAAGCAAATGGTCCCAGGAAACAAGCTGGAGTAGCCATTCTAATATCCAATAAAATAGACTTTCAACCAAAAGTCATCAAAAAAGACATGGAAGGACACTTTTTACTCATCAAAAGAAAAATCTACCAGGAAGAACTCTCAATTCTGAACATCTATGCCCTAAATACAAGGGCACCCTTACTCGTAAAGGAAACTTTACTAAAGCTAAAGCACACATTGCACCTCATACAATAATTGTGGGTGACTTCAACACCCCACTCTCCTCAATGGACAGATCAGGGAAACACAAACTAAACAGAGACACAGTGAAACTAACAGAAGTTTTGGACCAAATGGATTTAATAGATATTTATAGAACATTTCATCCTAAATCAAAAGAATATACCTTCTTCTCAGCACCTCATGGTACCTTCTCCAAAGTTGACCACATAATTGGTTACAAAACGGAGCTCATCAGATATAAGAAGATCTAATCAAACTAATCCCATGCCTCCTATCAGATCACTATGGAGTAAGGGTGGTCTTCAATAGCAACAAAAACAACAGAAAGCCCACATACACGTGGAAGCTGAACAGTGCTCTACTTGATGGTATCTTGGCCAACGAAGAAATAAGAAAATAAATCAAAACCTTTTTAGAATTTAATGAAAATGAAAGCACAACATATGCAAATTTATGAGACACAATAAAAGCAGTGGTAAGAGGAAAACTCATAGCTCTGAGTGCCTGCAAAAAGAAGCTGGAGAGAACGCACACTAGCAGGTTCGCAGCACACCTGAAAGCTTTAGCACAGAAAGAAGCTAATACACAGAGGAGTAGAAGACAGGAAATCATCAAACTCATGGCTGAAATCAACCAAACAGAAACAGAAAGAACTATACAAAGAATCAACAAAACCAGGAACTGGTTCTTTGAGTTAATCAGACTAACCAGAGGGTACAGAAGCAGTATCCAAATTAACAAAATCAGAACTAAAAAGAAACAACTGATACAACAACAGAAACTGAGGAAATTCAAAAAATCATTAGATCCAACTACAAAAGCCTATACTCAACACAACTGAAAAATCTGGATGAAATGGACAATTTCCTAAACTAATACCAAATACCAAGTAAAATCAGGATCAGATAGACCATCTACATAGTTGCATAACCCCTAAAGTAATAGAAGTGGTCATTCACAGTCTCCCAACCAAAAAAAGCACAGGAACAGATGGTTTTAATGCAGAATTTTATCAGACATTCTAAGACCTAACACTGGTGCACTTCAAACTATTCCACAAAATAGAAACAGATGGACCACTACCCAATTCCTTCTATGAAGCCACAATTGTGCTGATACCAAAAGCACACAAAGATCCAACAAAGAAAAGGAACTTCAGACAAATTTCCCTTATGAATATAGATACAGAAATACTCAATAAAATTATTACCGACTAAACTCAAGAACACATCAAAATGATCATTCACCATGAACAAATAGGCTTCATCCAGGGATGCAGGGATAGTTCAATATATGGAAATCCATCAATGTAATCCACTACATAAATAAACTGAAAGAAAAAAAGCCACATGGTAATTTCAATAGATGCTGAAAAAGCATATGACAAAATTCAGCATCCTTTCATGTTAAAGGTCTTGGAAAGAATAGTAATTCAAGGCCCATGCCTAAACATAGTAAAAGCAATATACAGCAAACCAGTAGCCAATACCAAACTGAATGGAGAGTAACTTGAATCAATCCCACTAAAATCAGAAACTAGACAAGGCTGCCCTCTCTCTCCATATTTATTCAATATAGTACTTGAAGTTCTAGCTAGAGCAATTAGACAACAAAAGGAGGTCAAAGGGATACAAATTGGAAAGGAAGAAGTCAAGCTATCACTATTTGCAGTTGATATGATAATATACTTAATCTACCCAAAAAAACTCCACCAGAGAACTCCTATAGCTGATAAAAAACTTCAGCAAAGTGGCTGGATATAAAATTAACTCAAGTAAATCAGTAGCCTTCCTATACTCAGAAGATAAATGGGCTGAGAAAGAAATTAGGGAAATGGCACCCTTCACAATAGCCACAAACAAAATAAAGTATCTTGGTGTGACTCTAACCAAATAAGGGAAAGATCTGTATGACAAGTCTTTGAAGAAAGAAATCCAAGAAGACCTCAGAAGATGGAAAAATCTTCCATGCTCTTAGATTGGCAGGATTATTATAGTAAAAAATGACTATCTTGCCAAAAGCAATATACAGATTCAATGCATCCCCCATCAAAATCCCAACTCAATTCTTCATAGACTTAGAAAGAGCAATTCTCAAATTCATCTGGAATAACAAAAAACCCAGGATAGCTAAAACTATTCACAACAGTAAAAGAACTTCTGGGGGTAATCAGTATCACTGACCTCAAGCAGTATTACAGAGCAATAGTGTTAAAAACTACATGGTATTTGTACAGTGACAGGCAGGTAGATCAGTGGAATAGAATTGAAGACCCAGAAATGAACCCACACACCTATGGTCACTTGATCTTTGACATAGGAGCTATAACCATCCAGCAGAAAAAAGATAGCCTTTCAAGAAATGGTGCTGGTTCAATTGGAGGTCAGCATGCAGGAGAATGCAAATCATCCATTCTTATTTCCTTGTAATAAGCTCAACTCCAAGTGGATCAAGGACATAAAACCAGACAGAGTGAAACTAATATAAAAGAAAATGGGGGGAAGAGCCTTGAACACAGGGGCACAGAAGAAAATTTCCTGCAGAACAGCAATAGCTTATGCTCTAAGATCCAGAAGTGACAAATGGGACCTCATAAAATTACAAGTTTCTGTTAGGGAAACGACACTCTCAATAGGACAAAACAGCAACCAACAAATTGGGAAAAGATCTTTACCAACCCTATATCTGAGAGAGGGCTAATATCCAATATTTACAAAGAACTCAAGAAGTTAGACTCCAGAGAGCCAAATAATGCTATTAAAAAATGGGATACAGAGCTAAACAAAGAATTTTCACCTGAGGAATATCGAATGGCTGAGAAACACATAAAGAAATGTTCAACATCCTTAGCTATCAGGGAAATGCAAATCAAAACAACCCTGAGATTCCACCCCACACCTGTCAGAATGGTTAAGATCAAAAATTCAGGAGATGGGCAAGGATATGGAGAAAGAGAAAAACTCCTCCATTGCTGGTGGGATTGCAAGCTGGTACAACCACTCTGAAAATCAGTTTAGTGGTTCCTTTGAAAACCTGACATGATACTATGGGAGGACCCTGTTATACCACTCCTGGGCATGTACACAGAGGATTCCCCAGCATGTAATAAGGACACATGCTCCACTATGTTCATGGCAGCCCTATTTATAATAGCCAGAGGCTGGAAAGATTCCAGATGTCCTTCAACTGAGGAATGGATACAGAAAATGTGGTATATTTATACAATGGAGTACTACTTGGCTATTAAAAACAATGAATTCATGAAATTCTTAGGCAAATGGGTGGAACTGGAAAATATTATCCTAAGTGAGGTAACCCAATCACAGAGAACACAAATGGTATGCACTCACTGATAAGTGGATATTAGCCCAGAAGCTTGCAATACCAAAGACACAATTCACATATCAAATGATAGCCAAGAAGAAGTAAGAAGAAAATATGGATACTCTGGTCCTTCTTAGAAAGGGGAACAAAATATCCACAGAAGGAGAATAAGAGACAAAGTGTGGAGCAGAGACTGAAGAAAAGACCATTCAGAGACTACCTCACCTAGTGATCCATCCCATATACAGTTACAAAACCCAGACACTATTATCGATGCCTACAAGTACTTGCTGACTGTAGCTGGATATAGCTGTCACCTGGGAGACTCTGATGGTGCATGACAAATACAGAGGGGGACACTCTCAGCCAACCATTGAACTGAGCACAGAATCCCCAATGGGGCAGCTAGGGAAAGGACCCAAGGAGGTAAAGCGGTTTGCAGCGCCATAGAAGGAACAATGATATGAGTCACCCAGTATTCCCAGGGACAAAAACATCAACCAGACAGTACACATGGTGTTACCCATGGCTCCAGATGCATAGGCAGCAGAGGATGGCCTTGTGGCATAGCAAAGGGAGGAGAGGCCTCTGGTCCTGGAAATGCTCAACGAAGCAGTGAAGAGGAATACCAGGCCAGGGAAGCAGGAGGGGGTTGATTGGGGAATAAGGGGAGGGGAGATGACTTATGGGACTTTCTTGGGGGTGGGAAACAGGAAAGGGTAAATCATTTGAAATGTAAATAAAGAATATTTCTAATAAAAAATTTAAAAAATAATAATAAAATAAAAATAAGAGAGGTATATAGACAAATATAGTCTATCTAAATAGACAGCAGTCAGTCATAAATATATTCATAAATGTTTATCTAGGGCTGTCATATCCAGTATAATTTTCACAGACTAGCACACATAACTCTTTAGAACTTGACCTGTGACTTGTCTAGGTTGATATATGTTTTGAATATATATATTAGGTTCCAAATACAATCAATGATTCATTATGATTAATTATTGCATTAATGATCATAGTTATCAAGTACTCAACATTTATGTTAATTTTAACATTTATGATTAATAATTGTTCTGTTGACTACATGTCGAAATGTTTTTCAAATTTAAGTTAGATAAATATATCAATGAAATTAAATGTAGAAATTTCTTTTTCCCTGTGCTTAATGTGGCTACTAGAACTTTATAATTACATATGTGCTTGTACTTGTGGTTTTACTTACATATTTTTTGTACAGCAGTGATCAAATGCCATTTCAGATGCTAATCATTCCTAGTAAAAAGAAACTTTCAGATCCTGGTCATCTCAAAAGCCCCTGATGCCCATCTCTTCTTTCTATGTCTACAGCCTTGTCCTAGAGGAAGCCCCAGTCAAGGTCCCCCTAAAAGAGACAACAGGTATCTGAGGAACCCTGTCTTTTCTTGGCTTCTTTCATGCTAACACGTTGTGAGTTGGTTTCCTCAAGTCATGAACTTATAACCATACCCCACTAGAGGAAGGCCACACATTGTCTTTATACCTCATTCCTAACTTCTACCTATAAATGTCCAATAGCTTCGTGATGCACCAGGCCGAAGCCCTTACCATGTCTCCTGAACGTCTTTTCCTCTGCCTCTGGGCTTTCACTCTGTTTTTCCTCTGATTCCTCCTTTTCTCTACAGGCATTTTCCACACTGTCCTGTGATACGTCTCACTATGTGTATTCTTGGTGGCTACAACACCTTTAGAAGGAGAGTCACCTCCTTAAGCTCAAGATACTAGTTTACCCAACAATGCTTCAAGTAAGTGGAATGAAATTTGAAGATGGGAAGATTTTTTTTATGGTGAAAAGTCTCTTCTGCCTGTGATGAAAGGTCTGGCTCAGAGAGCAGAGCTGTGGGAAGTGATATCTAGGCACGTGCACTGCTGCTCCCTCTCACTTTTGGTGATATATGGCACCACAGCTTGAGAGAACTCTACAGAGCATTCATTTTTCATCTTGACTTTTCACTTAAAAAGATTCATAGGTGGAGAACAAGCAATAGATATCATGACTGGTAAGACCATGCCAGCGTCTTTCAATACCTACTTGTTTACTGGAGTAGATTATGTCACACTTCAAGAACAGACTCATTTGATACATACAGAAAGCAATTTCAGCAAAGAAAAAAATGTTTACAAAATCCCCAAGAAACATCAAACAATAGCTAACTCTAAAGAAAATATCTTGGGGTAATTGCATTAGCTTTACCATAGAGCCAGACTGATTATGTCTGTGCTTGTGATGTTTTCAATGGTCTGATGCACTGCCAAAAGCCCTGCTTCAGGTGTTCTTTGATTAGGTATCCATCCTATTGATGGAATATGTTAGAGCAAACTACTTTATATACAAAAAAAAATAGTAGTTGTTTAAGGCTGCTGATTTTCTGAGATCAATCAAGGGAACTCACATAAGAGTGGCTAAGCAGATGATTTTTAAAAATATATGATCTGTAGGGTAGTATTGAAAAATAAAGTACTACAGCCCCATAAGTTAAAATAGAAATATGACAGTGTATTCATGCAAGAGTATTTTTGAAATAGATTTAGTTGGTGAACCAAGAAAGGCAGGTTATTCTCCAAAATGTAGGTGGATCTCAATCATTTAAAAACCTGAATTAAACCAAAAAAGGCTAACCCTCTTCAGTTAAAGATAGAATCTTTTTCTTTCTTAAATGCACTAGGGCCATGACATTGCCTTTATTCACAGACTCGAGGAAGGACTTTTGCACTTTCTGAGCTTTGAGCCAGGAATGTCATGGGGCATCCCTGGTTCTTGGGCTTTCAGACATGGAGGAGACTGTATCCTCAGCTGCCCAGGCTCTGCAGCCTGCTGACTCATCCCACAGATATTTGGGGATAACAACCTCCAGTTCCTGATGAGAAATCCCTTTAGGGAAAGAAATGTAGACCTTTGGATGTGTCTCCTACTGATTCTCTTCCTCTGGAGGACACTTACTCTTCTATTCCACCAAATTCCCTGATCATAGAAAGTAAACACAAGTCCTACTGACATTTTGCAGAAATGTAATTAAGTAGACTGTCTGAGTTTATGTGGTTATAAAGGCTACACAGAAATTAAACCAAACCTGACTCCAAAGTACTACTTCTTCAGTTCCTATGTTCTATCTTTCAAAGAGTGATTCTGTGTACAATAAATACATTTAGTCATACAAAAACATAGAAATGTGATAGATATTATAATAAAAGTGTGACTAAACCACTCTATGAGTTCTCTGGATGAACATAACTTATAGAATAAACCTATGTGGATATAAAGAAAGGATGCTTATTGGAGTGGCTCACATGGGTGGTTCAGCTAGTCCACAAGGGCCATGTACCAGTGGAAAGTAGTGTCCATACCACAAGAATTGATGTCTCAGCTGGTCTTCAGGATATTCTGGAATCCAGAAGTATAAACTAACGCTAGTGGACTTGCCAATGAGATTGGGGACAAGAAGGCAAAGAGCAATAGCTTCTTTCTTCCATGTCCTTTACACAGGCTGCCACTTGAAGATGTGGTTCAAATTAAAGGTAGATCTTCCCACCTCAAAAGATATGGATTAAAGGTGGGTCTTCTTATTTCAAACAAATTTACGAAGAAAAAATTCCCCCATTGAAAGTGTACCCAGCCACCTGGGTTTTAGTTAATTCCAAATTGACTCAAGTTAATAGCCATCACAACCACTTAGTGCAGTTTCTTCTGCTACAATGAACTAACTGAGAGTTCATACCTTCTAAATCCATGCAGTTCATTAGACTCAGAACTCTGGTGTGAGACAGTCCAGGTAGCATGGTGCTAGTCCTAGAGCGCTGGCTGAGTCTCACCACAGCAGAAAGATGAGAATAGAAATAGAAAGCTATACACAGATGTAAGATCCAGGAGGCTGATTGAGCACGATCCTGTTTAACAATCTAGCCTCCTGAGAACCAACTCAGACCTATGAGAACTACATTCTTGTCCACTGACAGTTATAGCCCCAACAATTTAAATACTTTATGCTAGAATCTAACTTCCTCTGGCTCAGTGTACCACGTTAGCAAACACATTTCCTGACATACTCAAGCCATATTTAAAGCATAACACCACTAAGGAAGAGAATGAGAAGCAGATAATTCATGGATAGCTGGGCTACATACCCAGATTGGCTAGCACCAGGTGGAGAGGAAAGGCACTGTGTCACAAGACTGGAGTCTAGGGAGAGAGTTCACGTGTGACAGAAGGGAAATCTGTGAAGGCACATGGTATAACTGTCACAAGATGTTCATTTGGACCAGGGTTAGTTGAAAACAGAACACAAGGACATGTCTGCAAACCAATCATTAAACTGAGGATCACAGCTGAGAGGAAGACTGCAACTTTGAAAGACTAGGAAATAAGATGAATAATCGGCATCCACAATGGAGCAAAGAACACTGAAGATGGATGCACAGTGCTTCTAGACTGACATAGGAAAGGGCCATTATGAAGGAGGGAGGAGGAGGCAAGAGGTTTTCAACGGTAGCAACCTCTTTCCTCTGTGCTGTTGTAGAGCATCATGCTGGATATCCTGAATACAAATAATCCAGTGAGCACGGGACGATGGTGTGACGCTCTGTGGACCTCAATTAGGATTGAGCCAAGTGTGCCCGGAGCAATCTATCTCTAAAGACAGTTAAGAGCACCAATACAGATTGTAGAAACTGAAGTCAACTAGGAAATAAAAATAAATAGTAATAATGCCAAAGATCAGAGCTCACAGTAAAAATAAGCACAAAAGGCAGAAGTCCAACGAGGAGTGTATTATCAAATTGTACCAAAATTAAATAAAGATGGCCCTAAACAAGCCTTTCTTTATTTTCTAGAGCTGCAATAACAGAGGACCACAGACTGGATGACTTAAACAACAAAATGTACTTCGACCAGAATCTAGAAGCCCTTATTCTGGCACTGAAGAGCATAGGTTTCTCTCCTTAACTTGGATGAGTCTTTCCTTTTGTGTCCTCAGTGGTCTTCTTTCGGTGTCTGTCTTAATTTCTCTGAATAAGAATCTACACCCAAAGACTTCAGCAAAATCTAGTGACTGCATTAAAGGCCCATTCTCCCAATAAAGTATGTTTTGAGTCTTTGTCCCTTAGGATCTCAGTTTGTGAGTGGGAAACCTAATTCATCGCATTAAAAAAATCCCCATGTTTTAATGGATACCCAGGTTTCTTCCCATCCCACAGTGACCAAGAGACTTGTCCCCAAAGCCCCGAGAGCCTGTGTCTTTGATACTGTGCTGTTTTCATTCACTTCACTGTGGAAGTAGGATGAAGGGCAGGTAGAACACAATCCAGAGGTGACTTCCTAACTAAAGTAAAGAATGCGTGACAGACGCATGTGTGTCTCTCTTTCAAAATTTTTACCTTAACCATCCAGAAAATTTTTATGTAAAATGTTTATCATTCATTGTAAGTTTCATGATATACATTGATGTGTTTTGTTCTTTCTTATTCAATTTCAGCTTTTTAAATCACTTGCTTTAACCCAGTAAATTGATTTTTATAAGCCACTTAAGAGTTCAGAACTACCAGTTACAACCTCTTTATAGATGATGGGATCATGAAGGCCATAAATCCAGAGATCCATATACATCCTATTATAGTAACATTACAGCTAATATTATCAACTTGGAAGAGAATAGAATCACTTAGGAAATAAACATCTGGGCATACCCAGAGAGATTATCAAGATAAGTTGCTGATGTAGGAAGCTCACCAAGCTGTAGGTAGCACCATTCTGTAGGGTTCTGAACAAAATGCAAGGGAGAAAGAAAGCCTAGGGAACATCACTCCATACACACACACACACACACACACACACACACACACAGAGAGAGAGAGAGAGAGAGAGAGAGAGAGAGAGAGAGAGAGAAAGAGAGAGAGAGAGAGAGAGAGAGAGAGAGAGAGAGAGAGAGAGGAGATATGTCATATTTATTTATACTTACAAATATATTACTTTTCCTGTAGGTATAAATTGTACAGAACTTTTCTATGTTCCCCGGGCTCCTGAATAATTACACAGAGCTTTATTTATTTATGAATTAATGCCTAGGCCTTAAGCTAGGCTTGCTCATGGATCTTGGCTTACATATAAGAATGTATACAAGTCTATGTCTGCCACATGGTTGGCAGTTACCTCTTCTCAGTCCCATATGTCTGACTTCCTCCAAGTCTGGTGGTGAATCCTCTTGCCTGACTATTTCCCAGAGTTTCCCCTTCTGCAGGATGCCCTACCCACCTCCTAATCATGCCTCACTTTATTGGCCATCAGGTGTTTATTGACAGGTGAAGATTTTACACAGAACACAAGAGATTATCTCTAGAGAAAGACAACTAATTTGGTGGAGATTTTTTTTTGTCTTGCTAAATTATTTGACCAACTGTCTATATAACTTTGTACAGATCTCCATTTTTCAACTTTCTTTTAATTTCTCTGGTTGTGCAAGAGAAACATCCTCAGTTGTTACAATGAACTAGTTGCAACTAATTCTATTTTACTACTCATTTTATTTTAAAAATTAGAAAAATAATTACATAATTTCCACCATTCCTTTACCCCTCCAAGCCTTCTATGGACATTTTTCCTTGCTGTCTCTTGACATTATAGCCTCGCTTTTATTGATGTGTATGCTTAAATACAATCTGCTCAGTAAAATATATGCTTTCTGGGCTGACCACTTGGTATTGGATAGCTAACAGGGAGCTCATCTTTGGGAAAAGCTTTTTGTCTTAGTCAGAGTTCTACTGTTGTAAAGGGACACCGTGACCACATCAACTCTTATAAAGGAAAACATTTAACTGGGGCTTGCTTACAGCTTCAGAGGTTTAGTCCATTATCAGCATGCCAGGAAGCATGATAGCATGCAGGCAGACGTGGGGCTGAAGCAGGAGTTGAGAGGTCTACATCTAGATCTAAGGGAACAGGGAGAGAAACCACTGCACCTGTCTTGAGCTATTGAAATTTCAAAGCCCATACCCAATGACAACTTCTTCCAACAAGGCCACACACTCTAATCCTTCTCAAGTAATGTCATTACTTGGTGATTAAGCATTCATATATATAAGTCTATAGGTTCCATTCAATTTTTTATTGGCTATTTTATGTATTTACATTTCAAATGTTATCACCTTTCCCAGTTTCATCTCCAGTATCTCCTTCTTCTATACCCCCTCTCCCTGCTTCTATGAGGATGCTCCCCCTCCCACCCACCCACTGCCACCTCACTGCCCTAGCATTCCTCTACACTAGGGAATCCTTCACAGGGCTAAGGGCTTCTCCTCCTATTCATGCCAGACAATGCCATCCTCTACTACATATGTGAGTGGAGCCATGGGTCCCTCCATGTAATCCATACTCTTTGGGAGCTCTGGGGGGCGGGGAGTTCTGGTTTTTGATATTGTTGTTCTTCCTATGGGGTTGCAAACCCCATTCGGCTCCTTCAGTTCCTTCTCTAGATCCTCCACTGGGGGACACAGTGCTAAGTCCAATGGTTGACTGCGAGCATCAGCTTCTGTATTTGTCAGACTCTGGCAGAGCCTCTCAGGAGGCAGCTATATCAGGCTCCTGTCAGCAATCCCTTTTTGGCATCCACAGTAGTGTCTGGGTTTGGTAACTGTATATGTGATGGAGCTCCAGGTGCGGCAGTCTCTAGATGGCTTTTCCTTCAGTTTCAGCTCCACACTTTGTCCCCATACTTCCTTTAGACAGGAGACCTTCTGGGTTAAGAGATGAGTGGGTGGCCCCATCCCCCAACCAGGGGCCTCACCTAACCTCTGGATATGCTCTCTACAGGTTCTCCCTCCCCTTTGTTGGACATTTCAGCTAATTTCAGCCCTGCTAGGTCCTGGGAGCCTCTTGCTTGCCTGGCATCTGAGACTTGCCATCCCAGCTCCCCATCCCCCACTGCTACACACCTCTGTTCAAATTCCTGACCCTCTGTATATCATCCCCGTCTCCTCCCATACCTGATCCTGCCTCCTATTTCCCCACCCCCATCCTCTCTTCCTCCCAGGTCCCTCTCACCCTCTACCTCCCATAAGTATTTTGTTCTACCTTCGAAGAAGGACTGAACGATCCACATTTTGGTCTTCCTTCTTCTTGAGCGTTCTATGTTCTGTGAATTATATCTTGGGTATTCCAAGCTTGTGAGCTAATATCCACTTATCAGTGAGTGCATACCATGTGAGTTCTTTTGTCACTGGGTTACCTTACTCAGAATTTCTATTCTTATTCAAACCATCACATTATTTCTCCCTCTCCCAATAATCCTTAGGTGCTTATAACTCTTTGTCTAGGGTAGGGCCCTGCGAGATTTCTCCTTTTATATGACTATTGGTGGTGTACTTATTTGTGTCTTATTTAGGCAGTGTGTTGCCAAGCTATCATGCATGCTGCCTCTGTGTAATTTCTTTGGAGACAAACCCTTTCCGAAGCTTGACTAGTCCTCTGGCCTTTATAACGTTTCTGTCACGCCTTGCCTTGCCCCGGGCCTTACATTCATGGACTCTGTTGTGCATCTATCAGGTGCTCCATTATCATTTGTTCTCTGCATTCTGACTGGTTACAACTTTCTGTTATTGTCTCCATCTACAAAGAAAACTTTCTTTGTGTTAGGCAAAAACTGTACTTACCTATAGGTATAAGGATAAATATTTAGACTACAGCAAAAAATTATTCTGGTTCAGTAAAGTGATAGTAGGTTCTCCTCTAGTATCAATGACCTCATCAGCACAATTAAGTGAGCCTTAAGTTCAATAAGAGAGCTCTTAATTATAGCCAGGTTAGCATATCACTATTAGACATTTAGGGATATCCTACTGTATTGTTCATCATTGTGATGCATAGCTGGGTAGCATTATTGTACCCTTCCCACCTTGGAAATTTGCATAACCCCTTCTAGTATTACAGATGTTAGTCCTCAAAACTGAATTTTTTAGGTCACATTTAGCTTGAATCCTCTGGGTCTTATGTCCAGAGTATTTTCATTAATAGGACATATTTTCAACCCCTAGGAGGCAATCAAGTATAACAGCAGCAACAGTTCATGTTGTTCTGAGAGTCTCTTGGACAAGAAAGGAGGTTTCTCATAATAGGTATTGAGTTGTTGTTATTGTTGTTTTTGGTGGTGGTGGTGGTGGAGGTGGTGGTGGTGGTGGTCTATGCTGTTTAGGGGAGCATTGTCAACCCAAGTAAGATAACATTATTTAAAAGACATATATGAATATGTGTATACATAGATTTATATGTATTGAGTGTGATTTTGGTAAATAAATACTAATGTGATTCCTTTTGGCTTTTTTCAGACATCCTTGGTGTTATATTACCCACCTCCCTCTTCTGTATTGATCTTTCTTCTTCAGTTAAAGCCTCCTAGTTTTATCCAATTTCTCTCCAACTCACTGGTAATATTCCTTCAGCATGGATGCTTTTGGCACTACTCAATGAAAAGGATTCCATGAGACTTAAGGCTTCATAGAGAAGTATAAGTTCGCTTCAAAAGAAAACTTGTATTATGACAAAAATGCTCTCAAACTAGCAGGAGACTGAAGCTGACCCAAGACAAATGCTCTTCTCATCTTTAGATAGAGAAACATATTGACTGCTCACAAAAGAAAAACTCAGTGCTCTAAAGTACTGTGTGCTGTAGTGGATTAGGTGTTTGTTTTACAATATTTTCAACTTACTATGTGTTTTACAGGTAAATGTCCAGAAATATGACTATTAAAACTGTGATTCTCCAACTGGAAAGGGAGAATGAGAGACAAAGAGAAATGTAATGGCTTATCTCATCCATTAGACTGCAGAATTTTTACATTGAGATTTTAAATACAGAAAATAGCCACTTGCGAAAAATGTAATCTACATTATGGTTTGAGCAATATTGTTCTCCTTCACTGCTCATCAATTACAGCTCACATCTCTTTATTACAAACTCTGAACATTGTGGGCTGACTCATCTTATAGCTTTCATTCTGAGTCATTGTTTTTGTCTCCTTTCTCACTCCATGATGCTCTGTGTCCCGAGGTGACACTGAGTCAGGGATGCTTTGCTTCTAGCAAAACAGTTTTGATTTCTCTTTAATTATTCATATTAAGTTGTGTGTCTTGATCTTTGTTTCTCCATTCACGATGAGACCTGCAAGTACATTGTTATTATTGAAAATACTCTCTAGTTCTGTCTCATACTGAACACTGCAATGTGTGTCGCTTAAGGGAAGAAGTACCTACATTGTGGGAATGGAAAATTCCTGCTTAAACACTTTCTAAACAACCTTTGCTCATCATCATGTTTATGTTATCTTGTCATACTTTTAAATCCTCATGGCTTCCAGCAACTCTTAATCAATACTGGCATTGCCACTACTACTCCACCACAACTACTGCTGCTGCTGCTGCTGCTGGTGCTGCTGCTGCTGCTGTGACTACTACTTTGACTGCTGCTGCTGCTGTTGCTGCTGCTGCAACTGCTGCTGCTGCAACTGCTGCTGCTGCAACTGCTGCTGCTGCAACTGCTGCTGCTGCAACTGCTGCTGCTGTGACTACTTCTGCGACTGCTGTTGCTGCTGTGACTGCTGTTGCTGCTGCGTCTGCTGTTGCTGCTGCGACTGCTGTTGCTGCTGCGGCTGCTGTTGCTGCTGCTGCTACTGCTACCACCACCAGAGATTTTGGTACCAAAGAATTTTATGGGAAGTCATTCTAGAAAAGAATCTGAGTTGTTCACTATTTTTAATAATAGTGCTGTACCACCTAACCAATTGATTTATCTTAAATCAGGAGCATTTGTAATACTTTACAACCCTCATTTCACATAATCCACACAATTTCAGAAAATAATAATTGTATAGTATCCTTTCCAAAAAGGAAATCTAGAGAGCAAGCAGGTTAAATAGATTTTCTAAACAAATCAAACTTTATACTTTGATCAGTTGATCCCAAAGCCTAATCTCTTAGGTGATCACATGTGAGTGCTTGCAGAGGTTAACTGCAAAACTTGCACACTATAGTAAAACATGCACACATGCACATATATACACAAAAGTATACATAACCATATATACATGTACATATAAACTCACATGCATGAATGCATAACACATTCATACATATATATACACACACACATGGGTGGACACATACACATAAATACACATAAATGGAAACATACACGTACATACATATATACACATGTACATACATAAGTGCTCAGATAAACACATACATTCATATATATACATACACACATCCACTCAAATGCATGTACACATACACACATACATACACACATGCACACACAAACTCAAAATCACACACAGTAACTTTGATGATCTTGTTGTCAATGGTTAGAAATTAATGACACCCATGTCTTTGCAGACAATTCCCATCTCTTACCAGACCATTTTCAGTATAGATCTAAAGAAACAAAATTAGCAACAATGAGGCTTGTATTTGTATATTGCTTGCTGTGTTAAAGGCTGACATTCCATCTTTTTTCTCCCTCCAAATCTCCAGAGACATATTTACCATTGTCACAGAACATGCATCCTTGTTATTGTGGTCTTTGTGGTCAGCATATGATACATAGTCGTTCATGAGCTAACGGTACTGACCACTACACTGAAAAGAACTATAAGTCTGACTTTAACAAGGAATAGAGGTCAAATGAAAGGTCAGTGCACTGTGCAGGAGTCAGAGATGGACGATGACTGTGGTCCTAATCAGAGTTCCAGAAGAGATTTGGTATGACTATCAACCCAGAGAGTCAGGAAGAGCAATTTGCATTTCATGTCTGAGAAAGAACAATCTTTCACTTGGAAATATTTGGGTCAGTAATATTAGCTCAGAATAAAATCGTGATGAGTATTTAAAAGTAGTCTTAAATAAATTCAATAAGCAGGACGATTCTGAGAGCAAAACAAGTCCTTCATCCTGTATCTGAAATATCATACCACTATGAGACTAGCTAATGGTCATGGTTTATAAATTAATAAATGTTTCTTTTTCAACAATTAAGAACTTGTAAAAACAATTTTTGCATAAATTTGTGAATATGTGTATATATACACATATATATCTTTGAGTTCACATAATGGCTATTGTTACAAATGAATGAAAATTAATTAAAAATTAAAATCATATATATGTAAATATTTGTGGGAAACTGGCAGCAACTTTGTCTCTCTTTGCTATAGAAAATCTTCCAAATGTATTTGCTCTACAAAGAATACTTGGGAAATAGGGAGACGACTGAGTGGAAAAAATGATTACCACAGAAACATAAGGAGGACCTGTGGTTCAGCTCTCCCACATTAAAAGCCAGTCGGGTTGCACTCCTGTCATCCTGGTACTGAAGAGGCAGACAGAGGGATCTCTGGAGTTAGGTGGCAAGCTAGTCTTGCCAAATTGGTGCGTTCTTGTACATTAAGAGCTATTGACTCAAAAGCTAGGCTGAAGGGTGTTTAAGAAAAACACTTTCCTCTGGCCTCCACATGTGCAGACAGATATTTATATGCATGCACATATCATGTGCAGACAGATATTTATATGCATGCACATATCATGTGCAGACAGATATTTATATGCATGCACATATCATGTGCAGACAGATATTTATATGCATGCACATATCATGTGCAGACAGATATTTATATGCATGCACATATCATGTAATACCTCCCCCCACCCACACACAAGACTTGTTTTTAAAGGATATGACATTTTGATGCACACTGCAGGGATTTTTAGACCACACCCTAAACACTGCTGCAATCTATAAGTGATGCTTAGCTGTCTCCCAAAGGGCTTCCTTTGGCAGAAAAGACTGAACTGACTCACAATGGCTCCTCTCGAAATTGTTTGCTGCCCTGCAGTCATCCATTTACACTCTACAGCCTGAGAGGTTGCTAAGCAGCAAGCCATGCCTGCCTGCTCAAAGGCCTGCTGTGTTTTGAGAGCTCTTCGCTCTGGATTTTGTTTCATGTTAATGAGATTTGAAAAAACAATATTGGCCAAGCTTTTATTTTAATGTGGCCAATGCTGCTGACATTGAGATCATTTGAACAGAACTTCATTCATCTTAAGGCCATATAGTATATGTAACATTTCTAGTGTGGAATATAGGCTAAAAGAAATGTAGTGAATGTCTGACGTCTGAGCACATAAATGTTCTGTATTCCTCAAAACCCACACCCTAGGTAGAAAGCTCATTATGAGAAGATTATCAGAGAGTAAATCACTGTCTATGAATCAACTTTAGCACACCAAATCAAAGACCAGGATTCCAGAGCCACTCCCTCTGTGTTGCCTGTATCTCCTCTTGAGCCACTTCCACAAAATTAATGTTGAACTTTAGCCTAGACATCCATCTTTCTACAGAGTCATCTCTGCCTAGAAAGGTCTTTGAAATAAACCTTCAACTGTGTGGAAAGTTTTAAATATAAGAAAGGTCCAACTCAATCCATCACTGATCACAGTTAAAGTAGAGGGAGAGCTCATTTCTTAAGTCTTAAACAAATCACTCAACGATTCTCTCACTTTGTTTCCTTAACTGCTACTATGCCTGCCCCAGATTACCTATTGCTTTGGTTTTCTTCCAGGCACGGTGGCACAGATCTATAATCCCAGCACTTGTGGTTGAGGCCAAGAGATTACCCCTGAGTTCAAAGCCAGACTAGTCTACATAGAAAAACCCTGACTCAAAAAAATCATATAGAACAAATAAAATAAACTAGAAGGAAGAAGATAGATATTCCTGACCTTCTCTAAGGCCCAGGCTATCATGTAAACAATAGGTATGATGTACCATCCATTTATGGTATAAAAATATCACATTAATATGAAGTACTAAAGCTGCTCAAGGTATGAATATGGTTATTACCATTATTATTGTTTCCATTCATTTCCATAGCACACAACTGATCACTTGTTTTTCATGCAAGAAAGGAAATAAGGAAGAACGAAAGGAAGGGAAGAAGGAAGGAAAGAAAGAAGGAAGGAAGGAAGAAAGAAAGAAAGAAAGAAAGAAAGAAAGAAAGAAAGAAAGAAAGAAAGAAAGAAAGAAAGAAAGAAAGCTTTGTTTGGTATCTGTATATTAAGTGTTAATTTAAAACACAAGACAGCTATTTTTAAAGTTGTTTTAAACTTGATAGGGTCAGCTACTGCAATTGAGTCACTTGATCCACACCATCAGAGCTTAGTCAGGAAGGTAGTAGTTGTGCTGACAGCTTCTCATTAAGGTAGGTTGGTTGGCTGAGTGGTTGGTTAGTTGGTTCATCCGTTTGTTTTTTAAATGTCTCTTGAATAATGCCTGAATGAATTTAAGAATAAAATCTAGACCAAATTTGAAAAGACTAATGAATACTAGCCAGGGAGCCTTGCCTCTGTCAGCTTTGGGTCAGTGCCCCCTTGAGCACTGGAATGGTCACTGGAATGCACACCTGTGTTTCAGCCTGGACTTCTGAGGCAGTGAAGATGTCAGGCAGAAGAACAGACTGAAGCTTGACAGAGACAAAGACCAATCTCTCCAGAGAAGCAGATCCACAGAACATAATTTAACTTGACACTTGCAAATATTAAGTGATTTGACTTAAACATGACCTATGTCTAGAATATCTTAAACATGACTTGTGTCTATAATGAGTTCATATTACATGTTTAGAATATCCATTTCATTTCAAAGCTGTAATTTAACCTAACAGTAATTTCCACTTGTCATGCCATGAATCTAAAATGTCTACACAGGCCGCTGTTTCAGATGTTTGTTTCCAAGCTGATGACAGTGCTTTGTGAGACTGGGGAACATTTAGAAGGCAAAGATACGTGGCAGAAATTGGTGAATTGAGACAGGCCCTAGGAAGCGGTACACAGTCCCTGGTTCCTTGACTACTCTCTGACTCTTGGCTTACCACACTGTGAACAAGGTCAAAGAGCAAGTTTCTCTATTGTAACTGCTCTGAGAAAACAACAGAACAACTCCAGACAAAAGAATAGCCCAGCAGCAGCTTTCTATGGTCACGAGATTAAAAAGCACCATCCCTAGTGCTAAGTATGATTTCTCTATTATTGAACATGTCTTAAAAACAATTAAGAGAGCTATTGGTTACTGCCAAGGTAAGCATGACACTGCTGCACCCTTAGGGTTGCAATGTTACACTTATCATTGCTACATTTTCCCAGTAGCTTCTTATTTGGAAATGCTACTTTTCACTGCCTTTTCCAACTCCAAATGCTCCTATATATTAGACAACGAAAAAGAAGGCCATTAATCTGAAATAGAGTAAGGTAGGGAGTAGTACAGCATGGTGTGGAGAGCAGAGGGGGTTAGGGGGGAAGAAGAAGTACCCATTCCAGATAAGAAGCTAGTGGAAAGACAGTTCTAGTTAGTGAATGTCCTTTTCCTCCAAGTAACTTTGTATAAACTGACCTACTTTTGAACTGTTGCTGTCAGCAGTTCTTATTTCTATGATCCTTCAATTTTTATTATCTCAGGATTCTGAAAACTGATGTTTGCCTGAACGGAGGAGAGTTCCCATCATATTGCACATTTGAATTTCCTTCTTGAATTATAGAGTGACTCAGAATGTAGGTCACTTCTCTGACATATTGTAGAGCTAGAAGAGTCTGAAGCAAGGTGCTGGGTAGCTCAGTCATGCAATAGCAGTATTTTCATTTCAGGGGCACTTCCCAGGAAGCCCACTCTTGCTTACTAGGTCAAGGGTAGGGTGTGGAATACTATGATACATTCAATCTAAGGAGGTAGCAAACCAAGATGCAGCAATACTTTTTCAAATGCTTTGGTACCTCCTAGGATACATACTGGTTTAATAGGGATGGGACTTCTGCCCCAAGCTACCTAAAATCTAACCAGAGCATCAATTACCTGATGCTTCCAGAGGAATGTGTATCAAGCTCTAGACTAGATGGATAAAAATGCTCCTTTTGATAAAGAAAATAGCTTAATAAATGTTTCAATTGTTATAAACTCTCATGTAAAAGAAATGAATTTGATGTCTAGATCACTCAGGGAAGAAATATAGGTAACCGGAAGAGTCTTTTGTGTATCCAAGAAAAGCAAAAAAGCAAAAAGAAAGCTAAACAAAACAAAACAAAAACAGGGGAGGAGTCCAGGTAATAAGAAAAGGAAGGATATTATGTCAAAGTAGAATGTCATTTTTTTTCTTGAATTTGACAATTTGGAAGCTGGTAGGCACTTACAAATTGAAGTTTCATGCTAATAGAAGCCAAATTGTAATGAGCTACCAAGGGAATGGCAGGGGATTGAGACAATGACTGTAGGAAATCAAACAGAGAAAATATTACTTGAATGCCACTTTAAATTCCATAAAAAGACAAAGGATGGGCGGAGGATGATTGAGAACATGCAAGATCAAATGAGACATCTGGCATGTTCTAGTTCATCAGCCTCACTGTCTTACAGATTTCCTTTCTTTAAACTCTGAAAGTTTGGTACCGCAGATATCACAAACTCCAAACATTTCTCATTTTCTATGCAGACAGATTCATTTCTGGTACTGCTTGGTGACTCACCTACCTCAAATCTCACAGCCAAGGAACCCAAGAACCCCAGCAGGCTTGGTTGTTTCCTGCTGTGACAGAACCTCCTGTGTGCCAGGAGAACCATAAGAAAAATGGCAGGTCATCTAGAGTAACTGTCCACGCAAGTTTCCCTTAATAAGAAGATTCCAGCAGGTCCCCACCATAAAATTTTGCCATTATCCCGTCTCCCATCCAAGCCCACTTGATAGTCCTCTCCTGGTAACATTCCCTTGGATCATGGCTTAAACTCAGCAGGATTCCTTTGCATTGGCCTCCTGCTATTGGAACTGCTTCTATAGGATGTAGGACTTTAAAACTTACCCTCAGATTTCTAGATCGGAAAAGCTGTTTGTACTTCTGTGTTTTGCCTACATCTCATCTCCCCAGATGTTACTGTTCTATTTTCATTTCATTCCACCTCCGAGTATTAGGGAACCTGATGTGTTGACTTGAGAGAACAATGAAAAAGTTGGGAAATTGTTTACTGTGAATCAAGATCCTGACATAATAAGTGAGTTCTTATTAATAAGGTAAATTCTTAATTAGCTCATTGTTTTCTAACAGATCAACAAGTTCCTAACACTACTTTTAGCTACTTTTGGCAACATTGATTATTTTGAACTGAAATTAGAAAATCAAGATGTATATTAGCGAATACTGTGCATCGTGCTTCACAGTGCAACACTCAAGACTTAAAACTTGATGGAGAGCAATGGAGGCTGACCATGGATGATCACAGTAGAACATGTCTGTGTATGAAATGGTCATATTGAAACCCACTGTTTTGATTAATTAAAATAATCTAATAAAATGTAAAAAAAAACAAAACGCCAGAAAAGCGCATAACATGGATGTTAAAAATCAGTGAATAACCTAAGCTTTCATAACCACACTACACAGGAATTCACCCAAGTAGCATAATTTTAGGTGAGTGGTACAATCAATAACATTTCTTACTTTTGGATGAACTGTAGAAGAGAATGTGACCTAATTTTGTTTGGGCTTTTCAATGACAATGCCAAGCAACAAGTTAATGGTGATTATCAAAGAAGTCATACAAGTATAGAATGCAGGTGTGTAAAGTTTAACTGAATTACAAAGCTTATTTGATCCCTAAAATTCTATTGCTAGAGCTTAAGGGTGATTCTAGGTCCCAGACATTAGGATTAAATCCAATTGTTTGTTTGACATGAATGATATGTATATGCATCCCCTGGCCTAGATACTGCAGCCATCTCTTTGACTAGATCAGTTTTGACTAGATCATCTCTTTGACTAGATCAGTTCACACCATCAAGACTTATCAGTACTGTTTCCTTCTTTTTCAATGGCCTTTCCTGTTTCTCCCCCTACATAAATGCAATGAATATGGGACCTTCTCTGATTCTGGTGTCACAATAATTATGGTATCTTTTGAGTTTGTGTACCCCCAAGCCTGCTGAGACTGAAGAGATTTGCATTTTAAATCAGAGAAGCTGTGTTACCTGCATGAGACCCTCCCAAAGTCCAGTCAATTAAGACTACCTGATAGAAGGAATGTTAACATACTCATCAGACCCCCACTTAAGGTTAGTTATTCAATCTCTTCTGTGTCCTTCCCAAGCTGAAATGCAATCCTGCCCCATCTGTATATGGTCTCAGGAAACAATAGAGCAGTAGTTCCCAACCTGGAAGTTATGATCAGATATCCTACATATCAGATATTTGTACAACAATTCATAACAGTAGCAAAGTTACAATTTTGAAGTAGCAAAAACATAATTTTATGGGTGGAGATCACCACAATGTGAGCATCTGTATCAAATAGTCACAGCATTAGGAAGATCGGAGAGCCACTGCTCTAGAGTATATAAGAGATGGGAGGTTAGCTGAAAGATGGACTCTGTTTGGATTTAAGGAGTTGTCAACCACATGAGTGTGAGAATTTTCAGCTGATCAGCTGATTGGGTGTCAACCAAATGCTGGTAAATAATCCTTCACCTATGCTCTCATAATAAGCCTAACAAACTCACTGACTGATTCATTAAGCTGAACTTCATTAGAACCACAAGAGATTACTCTCTTGAAATACAAAATCAATGGCTGGGAAGAAAGATGCATGGATGAAATAACCTGATTCATAGATATGAGAACCTGAGTTTGGATCACAAGAATCCATGTAAAAATATAGATGCAACCATAATGTACTGGCTGGTTTTGTGTGTCAACTTGACACAGGCTGGAGTTATCACAGAGAAAGGAGCTTCAGTTGGGGAAGTGCCTCCATAAGATCCAGCTGTGGGGCATTTTCTCAATTAGTGATCAAGTGGGGAGGGCCCCTTGTGGGTGGTACCACCTCTGGGCTGGTGCTCTTGGGTTCTATAAGAGAGCAGGCTGAGCAAACCAGGGGAAGCAAGCCAGTAAGAAACATCTCTCCACGGCCTCTGCATCAGCTCCTGCTTCCTGACCTGCTTGAGTTCCAGTCCTGACTTCCTTTAGTGATGAACTGCAATGTGGAAGTGTAAGCTCAATAAACCCCTTCCTCCCCAACTTGCCTCTTGGTCATGATGTTTGTACAGGAAAAGAAACCCTGACTAAGACACACAAGCATCTTTAACACCAGTGCTGGAGAACAGGTCTGAAAGAAGAGTGTCCCTGGGCTTGCTGTGTAGCTAGTTCATGAAGAAAATAGAAACAGTAAACTCCAGGTTCTGTGAGACCTTATCAAAAGGGAATAAGATGGAGAATGGCTAAAAACAAACTTGATGCCCTCCTCTGGTCTCCAACTGAGAGTACCAAGGAACATTCATCCACTTCCTTATAAAAGTACATACACCATGCATCTTATACATCACACATGCTCAAAAGAAAGAACCCCAAAGTTTTGTGATATATTTTGCATTGGTCTGGTTTATTTTATTGATTTGCACTGCATTATATGTTTGTGCATGCGTGTGTGCGTGAGTGTGTGTGTGTGTGTGTGTCATGCACACATATGTGTACGTGTACTTCTCTTCATAAAACACAAGAGACTTTCCAAAGGAGCTTAGTAGCAGACTTCACAAAAAAAGATGCAAAGCAATACTTGATGCATATATTACTATGTAAATACTAGTCATGAATAAAAGATTTTCAGGTACTGGATATTTTCTGAAGAAACCTTAAGCTTCAAAAGCAATCAAGTATTAGGCAGAGCTGAAGTCCAGTATGTAGCTGTCTCATAGCCTGGTTGAACAAATTACACCTGGAAGAAAAGCTGCAGCTGAAAGAACACTCTGGCATAATGAATGAGTCTTGGAATAATGAAGTCAAGACAAAGTTCTGATCAAGGCCCAATGTTTCAATGAATAAGTGAGAATTTAAAGGGAAAGACAGGATCTCCTCTGCTAAACCAGTTCAGCTGCTCAGCGGGAGGCTGGCTCATCTGAGGAATCTGAAAAGCTTCAGAGAAGAATAGGCCTTCACTTGAAACAGAGACTCTGCCCCCAGGTGGGCTGGAAGACTGTGGCAAATGCTGAGGTTGGAATTTCAGAAAAATCCTCAAGGGCTGGGGAGAGGGCACACCAGTATCCATAGTGAATGAAGAATTACTAGTTAAAAAGGAATTCTTTATGAGCTTTTCTGGTTTAATTTCAAGGAAAAGAGGTAGATTACTGGTAATGTCTTTACCAATCCTACATCCAATAGAGGACAAATATCCAATATATACAAAGAACTCAAGAAGTTAGATTCCAGAGAACGAAAAACCTATTAAAAACTAGGGTACAGACTTAAAGAATTTTCAAAGGAGGAAATTTTCAAATTTCTAAATGACTGAGAAGCATCTAAAGAAGTGTTCAGTATCCTTAGTCATCAGGGAAATGAAAATCAAAACAACTCTGAGATTCCACTTCACACCAGTCAGAATAGCCAAAATGAAAAACTCAGGTGATGGCAGATGCTGGCAAAGATGTGAAGAGGAAAACTTCTCCATTGCTGGTAGGGTTGCAAGTTGCTAAAACCACTCTGGATATCAGTCTGGCAGTTTCTCAAAAAATTGGACATAGTATTTATTACCTGAGGACCCAGCTATACCACTCCTGGGCATATACCCAGAAGATGCTCCAACATGTAATAAGGACACATGCTCTACTATGTTCATAGAAGCCTTACTTATAATAGACAGAAGCTGGAAACAACCCAGATGTCCCTCAACAGAGGAATGGTTGCAGAAAATGTGGTACATTTACACAATGGAATACTACTCAGCTATTAAAAACAATGAATTCATGAAATTCTTAGGCAAGTGAATGGAACTAGAAAGTGCCATCCTGAGCGAGGTGACCTAATCACAAAAGAACACACATGGTATGCACTCACTGATAAGTGGATATTAGCCCAGAAGCTAGGAATACCCAAGATATAATTCACAGACCACATGAAGCTCAAGAAGGAAGACTAAAGTGTGGATACTTTAGTTCTTCTTAGAAGGGGGGAACAAAATACTCATAGGAGGAGATACAGAGACAAAGTGTGGAACAGAGACTGAAGGAAAGGCCATCCAGAGACTGTCCCACCTGGGGATCCATCCCATATACAGTTACCAAACCCAGACACTATTGTAGATGACAATGAGTGCTTGCTAACAGGAGCCTGATATAGCTGTCTCCTGAGAGGATCTGCCAGAGTCTAATGAATACAGAAGGGGATGCTCTCAGCCAAAGATTGGACTGAGCACAGGGTCCACAATGAAAGAACTAGAGAAAGGATTCAAGGAGCTAAATAGGTTTATATCCCCATAGAAGGAACAACAATATAAACCAACCAGTACTCCCAGTACTCACAGGGACTAAACCACCAAGCAAAGAGTACACATGGAGGGACCCATGGCTCCAGCCACATATGTATCGGAGGATAGCCTTGTTGGTCATCAAAGAGATGAGAGGCCCTTGGTCCTGTGAAGGCTCATTGTCCCAGGATAGGGGAAAGCCATGACAGGGAAGGGGGATCAGGCTAGAGGAGATGGAAGGAGAAATGAGGAATTATAAAGAAAACATCTAATAAATAAGAAAAAATAGTCCACTAAACTTTTTATGCTTCTAAGCTGTCCTGAGTGGAGAAATTTACAAATGACCTTTGTCACCACTAAATTTGATAATAGAGGAACTTAGATACTTGACTATTGCTTTGAAAGTAGACTCCCAATCAACAATTTATTAACTATACTTCTATGCAAGAAAGAAATATCAGTGCTCAGTTATTAATGTTATCTATGTATTAGTTGCAACTAGTATTACTTTAACTTAATATGACAAGGAAATTTACAGAATTACAAATGCATGTGAAACACAAACATAAACCATCCATATGTAGCTAGGATAGTTGCAATCATTGCCAAAGATTAAAACATTAGAAGAAAACAACAGATCTGAAGCACTTGGCAGTGAAGATGATACTTGATGGACAAACTGAGGAACATGAATATTCTCCTAAGAAACAGAAGAAACGAAAAAAGAAAAAGCTCTAAGAAAACTAAAGGAATTTTAAAATTTTTATGATTAATCAAGCGATCATGAGCCATTCAAGGAACATTCCTTTCAATGTGTATTTTAGAAGCATTGCTGAGATGCCTTCCATTCAGAGGGCATGAGCAGGGCAAGGATTCATAAAACCAACATCACAGTTACAAAGAATGATTTCTAAAACTGTGATTATTCTGGAATCAGAAAGCAGATTCTCAATTTTAGTCATAGCAGATGCTGTATGTCTTACTGGGAAATTCTCTGTATAGTCAATATTTTAGCTGCCCAAGCAATGACATTAGTATAATTAGTATCTCATTTATTTTAGTGGAGTACATGAGACAGAAAAAATTCAGCAGCTCAAGGATAATGAATTCTATTCACATAGGTTCATCTTAAAGCATAATGGTTTGCAAGCTGGTACTACCACTCTGGATGTCAGTCTGGCGGTTCCTCAGAAAACTGGGAATGATACTTCCAGAGGACCCTGTTTATACCACTCCTGGGCATATACCCAGAGGATTCCCCAGCATGTAATAAGGATACATGCTCCACTATGTTCATAGCAGCCCTATTTATAATAGCCAGAAGCCGGAAAGAACCCAGATATCCCTCAATGGAGGAATGGATACAGAAAATGTGGTATATACACACAATGGAGTACTATTCAGCCATTAGAAACAATGAATTCATGAAATCCTTAGACAAATGGATGGAACTGGAGAACATCATCCTAAGTGAGGTAACCCAGTTTCAAAAGAACACTCATGGTATGCACTCACTGATAAATGGAAATTAGCCTAGAAGCTTGGAATACCCAAGACACAATGCACATATCAAATGATGTCCAAGAAGAAGGAAGGAGTGGCCCCTGGTCCTGGAAAAGCTCAGTGCAGCAGTGTAGGGGAATAGCAGGACAGGGAAGTAGGAAGGGTTGGATTGGGGAACAGGGAGAGGGAAGAGGGCTTATGGGTCTTTCGGGGAAGGGAGATCCAGGAAAGGGAAACTCACTTGAAATGTAAATAAAGAATATATCGAATAAAAAAATAAAATAAAGCATAATGGTAGTAGTGATGTATATGTATGTATGTGTGTGTGTACTTGTGTATGTGTGTGTGTGAAAAAATCTTATAAGCCTAGAAGGATTTAGGGATTTTAGAGATACAAAAATGAAGACATAAACTAGATTAATTCTGTCAGTTATTCAATGCCTGTCTTGTGAGGACATACACAATACCCTTTTGCAGAGCTAGACATAGTAAGATAAACTGGAACTGATGTTTTTTTCTAGATATTTTAAGAGTTAGTCATTATTAAAAGAATTATAAGAAAATCCATATTAAAATGCACATGTCTGTACACACACCAAGTTTGCATCCTGTTTAAGGCCTATTAATAACCTAATGAGACAATATTTTGAAGCTAGGTATTAGAGGTATCAGCTCTTTATTTTGGGGCCAGAGAGAATTCCCTATAAAGAACATTATTCCACATACCCGGAGGCCAGCTGGGAGCAAGCAACTTGCTCTGGTGAGTCAGGCCCTGCAGAACAGAGGATCCAGCCCTGAGGCCTCTGGCAGGAGCCTTCAGGCCTCCCCTTCGGGATCAGGAACAGCCTGGGCCACTGCATCCAGTCTCCAGGCAGTGCAGGAGGTCAGCTGGGCACCCGGAGACCAACTGCAAAGAGGAAGCTTGCACTGGTGAGTCCAACATTGACAACAAAACCAACTAACACCAGTGAGAACGAGATGGCAAAAGGCAAATGCAGGAACGTTACTAACAGAAATCAAGGCAATATGGCAGCATCTGAACCCAATTCTCCATTAGCAGCATGTCCCGGATACAACAACACTCCAGAAAAACAAGATATGGATTTAAAATAACTGGTCATGATGCTGTTACAGGATCACATGAAGGACATAAATAAATCTCTTAAAGAAATTCAGGAAAAAATGGATCAAAAGTTAGAAGCCCTTACAAGGGAAACACAAAAATCATTGAAAGAAATCCAGGAGAATTCAGAAGTCAATAAGAAGGAAATGCAAAAATCAATTAAAGAAATACAGGAGAACTTTGGTCAACAGGCTGAGGTCATGAAAGAGGAAACACAAAAATCTCTTAAAGAATTACAGGAAAGCACAAACAAGCAAGTGAAGGAGCTAAGCAAAACCACCCAGGATCTAAAATCAGAAGTAGAAACAACTAAGAAAACTCAAAGGGAGACAACTTTGGAGATAGAAAGCCTTGGGAAGAAATCAGGGGACATAGATGCAAATATCAACAGCAGAATACAAGAGATAGAAGAAAGAATCTCAGATGCTGAAGATTCCATAGAAACCATGGACTCAACAGTTAAAGAAAATGCAAAATGCAAAATGCTTGTAACACAAAACATCCAGGAAATCCAGGACACAATGAGAAGACCAAACCTAAGAATTATAGGCATAGATGAGAGTGAAGATTTACAACATAAAGGGCCAGCAAATATCTTCAATAAAATTATGGAAGAAAACTTCACTAACCTAAAAAGAGAGATGCCCATGAATATACAAGAAGCCTACAGAACTCCAAACAGACTGGACCAGAACAGAAATACCTCCCGTCACATCATAATCAAAACTTCAAATGTACTAAACAAAGAAAGAATATTAAAGGCAGTAAGAGAAAAAGGCCAAGTAACATATAAAGGAAGACCTATCAGAATCACACCAGACTTCTCACCAGAGACTATGAAAGCTAGAAGATCCTGGGCAGATCTCATGCAGACTCTAAGAGAACACAAATGCCAGCCAAAACTACTATACCCAGCAAAACTCTCAATCACCATAGATGGAGAAACCAAGATATTCCATGACAAAACCAAGTTCACCCAATATCTTACCACAAACCCAGTCCTACAATGGAAAATAGGAGGAAAACACCAACAAAAGGAGGGAAACTTCACCCTGAAAAATGCAAGATAGTAACCTTCTTTCATCAAACCCAAAAGAAGATAACCAATCAAATATAAAAGATAACATCAAAACTGACAGGAAGCAATAATCACTATTCCTTAATATCTCTTAAGATCAACGGACTCAATTCGGCTCAATTCCCCAATAAAAAGACATAGACTAACGGACTAGATACGTAAACAGGATCCTACATTTTGCTGCATACAGAAAACACACCTCAGTGTCAAAGATAAACACTACCTTAGAGTAAAAGGCTGGAAGACAATTTTACAAGCAAATGGTCTCAGGAAACAAGCCAGAGTAGCCATTCTAATATCAGATAAAATTGACTTTCAACCTAAAGTCATCAAAAGAGACTCTGAGGGACACTTCTTGCTGGTCAATGGAAAAACACATCAAGAAGAACTCTCAATCCTGAACATCTATGCTCCAAATGCAAAGGCACCCTCATTCATAAAAGAAACTTTACTAAAGCTCAAAGCACACATTGCACCTAACACAACAATTGTGGGTGACTTCAACACTGCACTTTCCTCAATGGACCGATCAGGAAAACAGAAACTAAACAGGGACACAATGAAACTAATTGAAGCTTTGGACCAATTAGATTTAACAGATATATATATAGAACATTTCACCCTAAAGCAAAAGAATATACCTTTTTCTCAGCACCTCATGGTACCTTCTCCAAAATCGACCATATAACTGGTCACAAGACATAACTCAACAAAGATCGAAATAATCCCATGCCTCCTATCAGATCACTATGGAGTAAAAGTGGTCTTCAATAGCAACAAAAACAACAGAAAGCCCACATACACATGGAAACTGAACAATACTCTACTCAATGATACATTGGTCAAGGAAGAAAGAAAGAAATTAAAGACTTTTTAGAATTTAAGGAAAATGAAGACACAACATACCCAAATCTATGGGATACAATGAAAGTACAATGAAAGTAGTGCTAAAAACTCATAGCCCTGAGTACCTCCAAAAAAAAAAATGGAGGAATCGGGGAGGTGCGGCCTTGGGAATATTTTCTCAACCCTTGTCCAGACCTATGTCCCATCTTCTGCATCATTTGTTGTGATTGTGAGCTATACACCCCCTTATTGGAGAGTACATATCCCATTTCAGTCAAGAGGTCTCTTCCCCACAGGGAAATAGGAACTTCCAGAACTTATGGTTGAAACTCCCCAACATGGCCTTCCTCATCTTTCCACCTCAAAATTTGTGTACTCCTCTCTGGTTCTTGTGCATATCCTAAGCCTCTTAACATTTGATCTGATACTTGCAAAGGCCAATTCTTTGGCCAGTCTTTTTTACTGAATATACTTTTATCAGCTCCAGTATCCAGAAGCCCAAGTATGATTTTACCATTAATTTCTAAGGAAAGCAAAGGTCGAGCCCCCAGCTCCAAGGAGCAATACACCGCAGAACCTCCTGAAGAGCCAAACCCTTTATTTTCTCTTTGTTTGTTATGAGAAGGAAAGAGTCCATGGCAACTGGGCAGAATTAACAATTGAGCTATCCTATCACCGGGTGAAACTGCAAACACTCCTCTAGGGGAAGAAGTCATGATTTTGACTGTACCTGTAAAATCTGAATCAATCACTCCAGGATGAATAACTAAACCTTGCATGGTAACTGAGCTTCTTCCTATTAGTAAGCCTACAGTGTTTGGCAGCAAGGGCCCTTTAAAATCAGTCCCAATTAATTGAGGTCCCATCTTAGGTGTTAATATGAGTCTGGTGGTGGAACAGAGGTTGAGTCCTGTGCTTCCTGAGGTTGCTTGCCTGGGCTGACCAACTGCTTCCACTGCATTGGAGGGCGGAGATCGGGCCATGTTTCCTACATTGCCCCATATATTTGAGGGCCCTGAGGACGAGGGCCCCGTGCCCCATTTTTTGGCCTGGCTCTACCACATCCAGCTGTCAAAGGTTGTCCTGAAATATCCTTCACTGATCTACAATCATTGGCCCAATGATTACCCTTATGACATCTAGGACACAGACCAGGTATTCTAGGCCATGGTCTTTCCTGATTTTGCATCTGGGGACATTGCCGCTTTAGATGGCCAGGTTGGCCGCATTTAAAGCAGCTCCCTTGCTTACCTCCAGATTGTTTGTGGGACGCTTGCGTAACAGCAGCAACTAATCCAGCATTAGTTGGGGGACCTCCTAACTCTCTGCATATTTTCATCCATACCTCTAGGCCTTTGCCCTTATATGGGTTAATTGCTTGTCTACATTCTTTAGTACATTGTTCAAAAACCAATTGTTTCACTAATGGCATGGCCTGATCAGCATCCCCGAAAATTCTGCTTGCCGCTTCAACCATTCGTGCCACAAAATCAGCAAAAGGTTCAGTTGGTCCTTGAATGACTTTAGTTAGATTTCCTGCCACTTCCCCTCTGTTTGGAAGGGCTTTCCAAGCTCTCGTGACAATTTGATTAATTTGATCATACACTTGAAGGGGGTATCCAGTCTGAGCATTGGCAAAGCAGCCCTGTCCTAGAAGCATGTCCTGTCCCCAAGCAGGCTGGCCATTGGCTGCATTTACTGCCGCTTGCTCAGCCGAATGTTCAATGAAGATCGTCTTCCGGTCCAGATATTGCCCAGGGGAAAGGCAAGCACGAGCCAAATTTTGCCAATCCTGAGGGGTCATGCAATATCGGTGGAGATGTTCAAGCATGGAAATAACATAGGCAGCACTAGTGCCATAGGCACGAACCCCTTCTGCTAATCTCTGCACGATCTTCCAATCTAAAGGCTCGTGATGACGGTTTCCCTGCTGGTCTTTAAAAACAGGGAAACAACCCTGGGTGCTCAAACTTTCCAAACTTCGGGGCACAAACTACGTCCTCCAGATGCCGTAGATGGCTGAGGAGCATACGGGGGAGGACAAGGTGTTCCTGGGGGCGAGGGCTGGACTTTCAGCTTCACAGACTCCATTTCCTCCACTAACTTTTCCAGCTCATCATCCTCAGAACTTTCAGAGCTGTCACCCTTCTCTGACTTTACTGAACGCTCCTCTTTGACTCGCTCAAGAGCTGCACTTCCTCTTTCAATCTCAGCTGCACACTCCCCTTCTCGATCTACAAGGCAAGAACGAACGAGCTTCCATATCGATTGTGTACCTGGACGTACAATTCCTTGCTCCCTAGCAAAATCTATATCCTTTCCCAATTTATCCCAGCTAGGGAAAGTTAAATGTCCTGAGACAGCGAACCAGGGAGCAACTTCATCCACAGCCCAAAGAAATTTCTGCAATGTAGATTCTTTTAATTCTAACCCTTTCTCTTCTAACAGGCTCTTAAGCGCTGCAAGCAAAGATCTATTAGAAGATATGTTACCCATAATGAGTTATAGTCCAAACCTGGAACCTTATTGTCTCTTAACCCAAGAACTTTCACTTGTCCCACTTACCCAGGAACTTACCAGCTAGCTGACCTGACTGAGATGAGTTCTGAGATCCCCGTATGGGCCACCACTTGTCGTTACCAAATCTGTCCAGCTGAATAAGGGAGATGACATGGGAGACTCTTCTCAATGCAGTTTATTCAGGAACGTTACTTCAGCAAGCCCCGATCCTAGCCTGTTGCCCCAGTTATATATCCCAGCCTGCACCAATCAGTGACCGCCATGTGGAGGCTCATGATAGGATCAAGATGATGGCCCGGGAGAGGCCTGATATGACGTCAAAGGGCGCATGCGCATTTCTCTGGTGCATACGTGACTCTCAAAGGGGAACATGGAGGAGTGTTGCTGAGTCATGTGACTTGGCAACCAGCCCAGGTGCTACTTTAGACTGGCCACCCTGCCTGCTCCCCACAGTTCACAGTGAAAAAAGTTCAGCAACATAGTTAAACATGTCCGTATGATACTATCCTGCCATATGATACTATCCTACCATATGATACTATCCTGCCATATGATATTATCCTGCCATATGATACTATCCTTCCATTTGATATTATCCTGTCATACGATACTATCCTGATATACGATATTATCCTGCCATATGATATTATCCTACCATATGATACTATCCTGCCATATGATACTATCCTGCCATATGATACTATCCTGCCATATGATACTATCCTGCCATATGATACTATCCTGTCGTATGATACTATCCTGCATATGATATTATCCTGCCATATGATACTATCCTGCCGCATATACTATCCTTCCATATGACACTATCCTGCCATATGATACTATCCTGCCATATGATACTATCCTGCCATATGATACTATCCTGCCATATGATACTATCCTGCCATATATTATCCTGCCATATGATATTATCCTGCCATATGATACTATCCTGCCATATGATACAATCCTGCCATATGATACTATCCTGCCATATGATACTATCCTGCCATATGATACAATCCTGCCATATGATACTATCCTGCCATATGCTATTATCCTGCCATATGTTACTATCCTGCCGCATATACTATCCTTCCATATGATACTATCCTGCCATATGATACTATCCTGCCATATGATACTATCTTGCCATATGATACTATCCTGAGATATAATACTATCCTGCCATATATTATCCTGCCATATGATACTATCCTGCTGTATGATACTATCCTGCCATATGATATTATCCTGCCATATGATACTATCCTGCCACATATACTATCCTGCCATATGATACTATCCTGCCATATGATATTATCCTGCCATATGATACTATCTTGCCATATGATACTATCCTGCCATATGATACTATCCTGCCGTATGATACTATCCTGCCATATGATATTATCCTGCCATATGATACTATCCTGCTGCATATAGTATCCTGCCATATGATACTGTCCTGCTATATGATATTATCCTGCCATATGATACTATCCTGCCATATGATACTATCCTGCCATACGATACTATCCTGATACACGATATTATCCTGCCATATGATATTATCCTGCCATATGATACTATCCTGCCATATGATACTATCCTGCCATATATTATCCTGCCATATGATATTATCCTGCCATATGATATTATCCTCCCATATGATACTATCCTGCCATATGATACTATCCTGTCATATGATACTATCCTGCCATATGATACTATCCTGCCATATGATATTATCCTGCCATACGATACTATCCTGATACACGATACTATCCTGCCATATGATATTATCCTGCCATATGATACTATCCTGCCATATGATACTATCCTGCCATACGATACTATCCTGATATACGATATTATCCTGCCATATGATATTATCCTACCATATGATACTCTCCTGCCGTATGATACTATCCTGCCATATGATACTATCCTGCCATATAATACTATCCTGCCATATGATACCATCCTGCCGTATGATACTATCCTGCATATGATATTATCCTGCCATATGATACTATCCTGCCGCATATACTATCCTTCCATATGACACTTTCCTGCCATATGATACTATCCTGCCATATGATACTATCCTGCCATATGATACTATCCTGCCATATGATACTATCCTGCCATATATTATCCTGCCATATGATATTATCCTGCCATATGATACTATCCTGCCATATGATAAAATCCTGCCATATGATACTATCCTGCCATATGATACTATCCTGCCATATGATACAATCCTGCCATATGATACTATCCTGCCATATGCTATAATCCTGCCATATGTTACTATCCTGCCGCATATACTATCCTTCCATATGATACTATCCTGCCATATGATACTATCCTGCCATATGATACTATCTTGCCATATGATACTATCCTGCGATATGATACTATTCTGCCGTATGATACTATCCTGCCATATGATACTATCCTGCTGTATGATACTATCCTGCCATATGATACTATCCTGCCATATGATACTATCCTGCCATATGATATTATCCTGCCATATGATACTATCTTGCCATATGATACTATCCGGCCATATGATAGTATCCTGCCATATGATACTATCCAGCGATATGATATGATCCTGCCGTGTGAAACTATCCTGCCATATGATGCTATCCTGCCATATGATACTATCCTGCCATATGATACTATCCTGCTGCATATAGTATCCTGCCATATGATACTGTCCTGCCATATGATATTATCCTGCCATATGATACTATCCTGCCATATGATACTATCCTGCCATACGATACTATCCTGATACACGATATTATCCTGCCATATGATATTATCCTACCATATGATACTATCCTGCCATATGATACTATCCTGCCATATATTATCCTGCCATATGATATTATCCTGCCATATGATATTATCCTCCCATATGATACTATCCTGCCATATGATACTATCCTGTCATATGATACTATCCTGCCATATGATACTATCCTGCCATATGATATTATCCTGCCATACGATACTATCCTGATACACGATACTATCCTGCCATATGATATTATCCTGCCATATGATACTATCCTGCCATATGATACTATCCTGCCATACGATACTATCCTGATACACGATATTATCCTGCCATATGATATTATCCTGCCATATGATATTATCCTGCCATATGATACTATCCTGCCATATATTATCCTGCCATATGATATTATCCTCCCATATGATACTATCCTGCCATATGATACTATCCTGTCATATGATACTATCCTGCCATATGATACTATCCTGCCGTATGATACTATCCTGCCGTATGATACTATCCTGCCATATGATATTATCCTGCCATATGATACTATCCTTCCATATGATATTATCCTGCCATATGATAGATATTATCCTGCCATATGATACTATCCTGCCATACTGTCCTTCCATATGATACTATCCTGCCATACCATACTATCCTGACATACGATACTATCCTGTCATATGATACTATCCTGCCATGTGATACTATCCTGCCATATGATACTATCCTGCCATATGATACTATCCTGCTATACGATACTATCCTGATACACGATATTATCCTGCCATATGATATTATCCTACCATATGATACTACCCTGCCGTATGATACTATCCTGCCATATGATACTATCCTGCCGTGTGATACTATCTTGCTGTATGATACTATTCTGCCATATGATATTATCCTGCCATATGATACTATCCTGCCATATGATACTATCCTGCCATATGATACTATCCTGCCATATGATATTATCCTGCCATATGATACTATCCTGCCGTATATACTATCCTGCCATATGGTACTATCCTGCCATATGATACTATCCTGCCGTATATACTATCCTGCCATATGATACTATCCTTCCATATGATATTATCCTGCCATATGATACTATCCTGCCACATGATATTATCCTGGTTGGTGATTATGGGTCCTGGGTCCTGGATGGAATCACTATATTCAAATAAAAGAAGAAATGTCATAAATATCAAAAGAGGAGACAACCTGACCAAGAAAAAATCTGAAGTATGGCAGCAATAGTTCAGGAATGCCAGTGACTACCCAAAGTGAGAATGAGCAAGACATTGATTCTCACTTGGAGACTCCAGAGGATGTGGAACTTTGCAATACCTGTCAAGCCAATTCTGTTAATTCCAGACTTCTGGACTCTAAGACTGAAAAATAATTTCTCTTACTATGAGCCACCAACTAGGAACCAAATACACTTGAATCATTCTCTGTAACCTCTACTGATTAACCTCTTGAGGTACTGTTACTACCAGAAGCAGGTAATTCTCATAATGAGAGCATGACAGAGAACAGTTCCTGAAAGATTATAAATGTAAGATTATGTAAGATTATAAATGTGCCTATAAAAAGCTTTTGATAACAAGTGACTAGTTTTCATTAGATTCTCTGTCAGGTTAGAAATGAATGAAGGAGTGGAATTTGGCAGAATGCACTGTGTTCCTTGTTGGTGACACACACACACACACAGACAGGAGCTAACTCAGATTTGTACATAAAAGAGACACACACACACACACACACACACACACACACACGTTCATTTTTAAACTGGCTTATTTTTTTTAAACATGCCCTTACTTTCACTCCTAGCTCAACATCTCTCAATCTTCCCTCAATGTAGTTGCCTGGCTATCTTCTGCAAAGTCCATAGGTCTTGCTGCCCAAGACACTTCCTGGTACCTTTCCCTTTCCACTGACATTTTGGAAGATCTCCTCTGTTGCTCCACACCTGTTCTGTCTCTCTTCTCCAAGTATCTCAATTCTCCTCTTCTTCCTATCCTGCAGGAATCTCTTTCTTGCCTCTTTCTTTCAGAACACCCATTAGTCACTAGCATCTTTATTGATAGATTTAAAAAAAAAACCAACTGAGGGTGAGGTCCTTCAGTCTCAGTAAACAAAGCCCTATCAAAGCATCAGAACCACCCTCTTAAAAAGACCAAACCTAAGAACAATAGGAATAAAAAAAGGATATCAGCTCAAAGGCCCAGAAAATATTTTTAACAAAATCAGAGAAAAAAAATTCCTCATCTTAAAAAAGACATACCTATTAAGGTACACAAAGCCTCCAGAAAACCAAAAAAGAAAGTCCCCCCACCACAACAAAAACAACAAAATAACAATAGTTAAAAACTATTTGTCATTAATATCTTTCAATATGAGTGAAATCAGTTCCCTAATATAAAAGCAAACATTGGCTAACAGAATAGATGTGAAAACAGGATCTATCTTTCCACTGCATGCAAAAAACATACCTTAACATCAATGACAAAAGAAAAGGTTTGGAGAAAAGGTTTCCAAGCAAAGGGACCCAAAAAACAAAGCTGGTGTAACCATTGTAATATCTAATCAATTAGACTTCCAACAAAATAATCAAAAGAGATGGAGGACACTTTATACTTACCAAGGGGGCACAAATCCACCAAGGGGACATCTCAGTTCTAAATATCTATGCCCCAAATGCAAGGGCAACTACATTTGCTAAAAAAAAAAATAAAATAAAATGAATCTTTTTTTTCTGTAGTCATAAGAGTATTCATTTTTTTAATTTATTTACACTCCATATTCTATTCTCCCCCACTCCCATATACCCTCCAACTTTTCCATATCCCATACCTCCTCCCCACCCCCTGTCTCCATGTGAATGTCCCCATCTCACACCCCACCTGACCTTTAAATTCCCATAGGTCTCCAGTCTCTAGTGGGTTAAGTACATCATCCCTTAATGTACACAGACGCAGCAGTCCTCTTCTGTATGTGTGTTGGGGGCTTCATATCAGCTGGCGTATGCTGCCTGTTTGTTGGTCCAGTGTTTGAGAGATCTTGGGGTCCAGATTAATTGAGACTGCTGGTCCTCCTACAGGGTCGCCCTTCTTCTCAGCTTCTTTCAGCCTTCAACCACAGGGGTAAGTCACTTCTGTCCATCTACATCCCACTCTTTCAGCTGTTTTTTGGGTGTTTCAGAGGACAGTCATGATAGGTCCCTTTTTGGGAGTGCTACATAGCTTCAGTAATAGTGTCAGGCCTTGGGATCTCCTCTTGAGCTGCATCACACTTTGTGATTCTTGTTGGACCTCCTTTTCCTCAGGCTCCTCTCCATTGCCATCCCTGTAATTCTTTCAGACAGGAACATGTATGGGTCAGAATTGTGAATGTGGGAAGGCCCCCTCTCCCTCATTTGGTGCTCTGTCTTCCTGCTGGAGGTGGGCTCTATAAGTTCCCTCTCCCTACAGTCAGACATTTTGTCTAAGGTCCCAGGTTTCTAGTGCATTCTGGAGAGTCCCACCAACCTCCTATCTCCTGAGGTTGCTTGTTTCCACTTCTTTCATGACAGACTTGGAGCTATTGTCATATAGGTCTTTCAATTCTTTGGTTAGAGTTACCCCAAGTTATTTTATATTATTGGTGGCTATTGCGAAGGGAGCTGTTTCCCTAATTTCTTTCTCCAATACTGTTATATTTTTGTCAGATGCTTTTTCTGCATCAAATGGAATGATCATGTGATTTTTTCTTTCATTTTGTTTATATAGTGGATTACATTAATAGAGTTTCATATATTAAACCAACCTTGTATCACTGAGATGAAGCCTACTTGATTGTGGTGTTGAATGAAGGTGTTGATGTGTTCTTGGATTTAGTTTGCAAGAATTTTATTGAGTATTCTTGCATAGATATTCATAAGAGAGATTGATCTGAAGTTCTCTATTTTGGTTGGGTCCTTGTGTGGTTTAGATATCAAAGTAATTGTGGCTTCATAGATGGAGTTAGGTAGTGTTCCTTCTCTTTCTATTTTATAAAATAGTTTTGAGGAATATTGGTATCTGATATTCTTTAAAGGTCTGGTAGAATTCTGCACTAAATTCATCTGACCCTGTTCTTTTTTTTTTTTTTTTTTTTTTTTTGGTTGGGAGGTTTGTAATGACTTCTTCTACTCCTTTGTGCAATATGGGCCTGTTTAGATAGTTTACCTGCTCTTGATTTAGCTTTGATGTGTGGTATCTGTCTAGATTTTCCAGTTTTGTTGAGTATAGCCTTTTATAGTAGGATCTGGTGATTTTGTTTTTAATTCCTCCATTTCTGTTGCTGTGTCTCCCTTTTCATTTCTGATTTTGTTAATTTGGCACTGCCTCCATGGCCCTTTTGTTAGTTTGGCTAGAGGTTTAGCTATCTTGTTGATTCTCTCAAAGAACCAGCTTCTGACTTTTTTTATTCTTTGTATTGTTTTCCTTGTTTCTATTTGGTTGATTTCAGCCCTGAGTTTGACTATTTCCTCCCTTCTTCTCCTCCTGGGTGAGTTTTTATCTTCTTGCTCTAGAGTTCTCAAGTGTGTTGTTAAGTTGTGAGTGTAAGACCTCTCACTTTAATCTTTCCAGTTTCTTTACCAGGCCACTTAGTTCTATTAACTTTTCTCTTAGCACTGCTTTCATTGTGTTCCATAAGTTTGGGTATGAAATGTCAACATTTTCATTAAATTCCTGGAAGTCTTTGATTTCTTTATTTCTTCCCTGACCAAGTTATCATTGAGTAAAGAACTGTTCAGTTTCCACATCTATGTGGGCTTTCTGCAGTTTTTCCTGTTACTGAAGACTACTAACCTTAGGCTATGGTAATCCCATATGATGCATGGTATTATTTCAATATTCTTGTATCAGTTGAGTATTGTTTTGTGACAAATTATATGATTTATTTTGAAGAAGATACCATGAGGTGCTGAGAAAAAAATGTGTATTCTTTTGTTTTAAGGTGAAATGTTCTATCAAATCCATTTGGTTCATAACCTGTCTTAGTTTGACTGTGTCTCTGTTTAATTTCTGTTTCAATGACCTGCCCATTGGTGGGAATGGGGTGTAGAATTCTTCCACTATTATTGTGTGGGGTTCAATACTTATTTTGAGCTTTAATAAAGTTTGCTTTATAAATGTGGGTGCTCTTGCATTTTTATCATAGATGTTTAGAATTGAGACTTTTTCTTGGTAGATTTTACTGTTGATAAATATGAAGTGTTCTTCTTCATCACACTTGAATAAAAACAAATGCACATCAAGAATGCAGGAAATAAACTCAAGGGTGAAACCAGTGAAATAGCAACAAGGCCATCTTGTCTCTGGCAACTGAGCAGGTGGGTATAGCCATGAGCACAGGGATCAGAGGAGTGCCAGAACAGCTGGGAACGGGTCCATCAGGGTACCACCTACACCCCGGAGCTGGGCAGCACCACAGCCATCTGAGCACATATCCTTCCAGGAGAGAAGTGCTCTGCAGGGAGTGATTTGACACCCAGCTTTGGAGGTGAGGCTTCCAGATTCTCTCCAGCATCTGAGTAGATGGGATACAGCCAGGAGTAGAGGGAACACAGGAGTGGCAGAGCAGTTGGACCAGGGTCCCTCCGGGTTCCACCTGCACCTAGGAGCTGGGCAGTGAAAAAGCACTCTGTGACAAGGGAGAGCCAGTCACCCAAAAGTGCTGAGACAGGCATGCAGGCCCACAGGAGGGACAAGCAACAACCAGAGACACCAGGACCAAATAACACCAGAGATAACCAGATGGCAAAAGGCAAGCATAAGAATGTTACCAACAGAACTCAAGGCAACATGGCATGATCCGAAACCAATTCTCTCACAACAGAAAGACCTGGATACCCCAACACACCAGAAAAGCAAGATTTGGATTTAAAATCATAGTTCATGATGCTTATAGAGGACTTCAAGAAGGACACATATAAAACAACTCCCTTAAAGAAATACAGGAGAACATAGGTAAACTGCTCAAAGACCTTAAAGAATTACATAAATACAAAACCAAAACATGTGGAGGAATTGAACAAAACCTCCCAGGATCTAAAACTTGAGGTAGAAACAATAAAGAAATCACAAGGGAAACAACTCTGAACATAGAAAACCTAGGAAAGAAGTCAGGAGTCGTGGATCTAAGAATCAACAACAGAATACAATAGATAGAAGAGAGAATCTCAGATGCAGAAGATACCATAGATAGCATTGACAAAACAGTCAAAGAAAATGCAAAATGCAAAAAGCTCCTGGCTCAAAACATCCAGGAAATCCAAGATAAAATGAGAATACCAAACATAAGGATTATAGGTATAGAAGAGAGTGAAGATTTCCAACTTAAAAAGTCAGTGAATGTCTTCAACAAAATTATAGAAGAAAACTTCCCTAACCTAAAGAAAAAAGTGCTATGAACATACAAGAAGCTTACAGAACTCCAAATAGATTTGACCAGAAAAGAAATTCCTCCCATCACAAAATAATTAAAATGCCAAATGCACTAACAAAGAAAGAATATTAAAAGCAGTAAGGGAAAAAGGTCAAGTAACATATAAAGTAGACCTTTTAGAATTACACCAGACTTCTCACCAAAGACTATGAAAGCCAGAAGAACCTGTGCAGATGTCATACAGACCCTAAGACACAAATACCAACCCAGGCTACTATACCCAGCGAACCTTTCCGTTACCATAGATGGAGAAAGCAAGATATTCCATGACAAAAACAAATTTACACATTATCTTTCCACAAATCCAGCCCTTCAAAGAATAATGAATGGAAAATATCAACAAAAGGAGGGAAACTACACACTAGAAAAAGCAAGAAATTAATCTTCTTTCAACAAACCTAGAAGAAGATAACCACACAAACATAAAAATTTCATCAAAAATATCAGGAAGCAACAATCACTATTTCTTAATATCTCTTAAAATTAATAGACTCAATTCACCAATAAAAAGACATAGACTAACAGACTGGATATGTAAACAGGACCCAATATTATGCTGCATACAGGAAATGAATCTCGGTGTCAAAGACAAACACTACCTCAGTGTAAAATATTGGAAAGCAATTTTCCAAGCAAATAGTCCCAGGAAACAAGTTAGAATAGCAATTGTAATATCCAATAAAATATACTTTCAACCAAAAGTCATCAAAAGACAGGAAATGACACTTTATACTCATCAAAGGAAAAATCTACCAAGAAGAACTCTCAATTCTGAACATCTATGCTCCAAATGGTAAGATACCCACATTCATAAAATAAACTTTACTAAAGCTCAAAGCACACATTACACCCTACACAATAATAGTGGGAGACTTTAACACCCCACTCTCATCAATAGACAGATCAGGGAAACACAAACTAAACAGAGAAACAGTAAAACTAACAGAAGTTATGAGCCAAATGGATTTAACAGATATCTAAAGAACATTTTATCCTAAAATGAAAGGAAATACCTTCTTCTCAGCATCACACAGTACCTTCTCCAAAACTGACCATACACTTGGTCACAAAATAGACCTCAGCAGATATAAGAAGATTGAAATAATTCCATGCACCCTATCAGACCACCAAGGACTATGGCTGGTCTTTAATAACAACAAAAACAACAGAAAGCCCACATACACATAGAAACTGAACAACACTCTACTCAATGATAACTTGGTCAAAGAAGAAATAAAGAAAGAAATTAAATACTTTTTAGAATGTAATGAAACGAAGGCACAACATACCCAAATTTATGGGACACAATGAAAGCAGTGCTAAGAAGAGAACTCATAGCCCAGAGTGCCTCCAAAAAGAAACTGGAAAAAGCATACACTAAGTTTAACAGCACAGCTGAAGGCTCTAGAACAAAAAGAAGCAAATACACCCAAGAGGAATAGACAGCAAGAAATAATCAAACTCAGGACTGAAATCAACCAAGTAGTAACAAAGAGAACTATACAAAGAATCAACCAAACCAGAAGCTGGTTCTTTGAAAAAACCAACAAGATAGGTAAACCCTTAGCCAAACTAACCAGAGGGCACAGAGACAGTATCTATCAAAATCAGAAAAGGGAGACAAAACAACAGATACTGAGGAAATCTAAAAAATCATCAGATCTTGCTACAAATGCTTATAATAAACAAAAGTGGAAAATCTAGATGAAATGGACAACTTTCGAGACAGATACCAGGTACCAAAGTTAAGCCAGGATGAAATAAATGATCTTAACAATCCCATAATTGCTAAAGAAATAGAATAATTAATATACGCCCAACCAAAAAAAAAAAAAAAAAAAAAAAAAAAAAAAAAAAAAAAAGCCCAGAGCCAGATGGGCTCAATGCAAAGTTCTATCAGACCTTCAAAAAAGATTTAGTACAATACTCTTCAACTTATTCCGCAAAATAGAAACAAATGGAACACTACACAATTCGTTTTATGAAGCCACAATTACTTTCATACCTATACCACACAATGATCCAACAAAGAAAGTGAACTTTAGACCAATTTCCTTTATGACTATCGATACAAAAATACAGACTAAAACTCTTTCCAACTGAATTCAAGAACGCATCAAGATGATCATACACCATGATCAAATAGAATTTATCCCAGGGATGCAGGGATGGTTCAATATACAAAAATCCATCAATACAATCCATTATATAAACAAACTAAAAGAAAAAATACACATGGTCATTTCATTAGATGCTTAGAAAGCATTTGACAAAATCCAACACCCCTTCATGATAAAAGTCTTGGAAAGATCAGGAATTCAGGGCCTGGGCCTGAACATAGTAAAAGCAATATACAGCAAACCAGTAGCCAATATCAAACTAAATGGAGAGTAACTTAAAGCAATCCCACTGAAATCAGGGACTAGAAAAGGCTACTCTCTCCCTACCTGTTCAATATAGTACTCGAAGTCCTAGCCCAAGCAATTAGACAACAAAAAAAGAGATCAAAGGGATTCAAATTGGAAAGGAAGAAGTCAAGTTATCACTATTTGCAGATGATATGATAGTATACTTAAGGGACCCAAAAAATTCCACCAGAGAACTACTAAATTTGATAAATAACTTCAGCAAAGTGGCTGGATATAAAATTAACTCAAACAAATCAGTAGCCTTCCTATACTCAAAGGACAAACAGGCTGAGAAAGATTACACCCTTCACAATAGTCACAAATAATATAAAATACCTTGGTGTTTTTTATATTATATATATTAATATATATAATATAAAAATATATTTTATATATTTTTATATTATATATATAATATAATATATAAAAATATATAATATAATATATTTTATATTATATATTATATATTATATATAGAGTATTTATATACTCTAACCAAGCAACTGAAAGATCTGTATGACAAGAACTTCAAGTCTCTGAAGAAAGAAATTGAAGAAGATTTCAGAAGATGGAAAGCTCTCCCATGCACATGGATGGGCAGGATTAATATAGGGAAAATGGCCATCTTGCCTAAAGATAGCTACATATTCAATGTAATCTCCATCAAAATTCTAACTCAATTATCCATAGAGTTAGGAAGAACAATTTCCAAATTTATTTTGGAAATTTTCAAATTTATTTGGAATTTGGAATAACAAAGAAAGCCAGGATAGCGAAAACTATTCTCAACAATAAATGAATTTCTGGTAGAATCAGCATCCCTGATCACAAGCGATACTACAGAGTAATAATGATAAAAACTGCATGGTATTGGTACAGTGACAGGCAGGTAGATCAATGAATTAGAATTGAAGATCCAGAAATGAACCTTCACACCTATGGTCACTTGATCTTTCACAAAGGTGCTAAAACCATCCAGTTGAAAAAAGACAGCATTTTCAACAAATGGTGCTGGGTCAACTGACAGTCAACATGTATAAGAATGAAAATTGGTCCATTCTTATTTCCCTGCACAAAGCTCAAGTCCAAGTGGAACACAGACCTTCACATAAAAACAGATACACAGAATCTAATAGAAGAGAAAGTGGGGAAGATCCTGGAGCACATGGGCACAGGGGGAAATTTCCTGAATAGAACACCAATATCTTATGCTCTAAGATCAAGAATTGATAAAGAGGAGCTCATAAAATTGCAAAGCTTCTGTAAGGCAAAGGACAATGTCAATAACACAAAATGGCAACCAACTGTTCGCGAAAAGATCTTTACAAACCCTACATCCGATAGAGGGATAATATCCAATATATACAAAGAACTCAAGAAGTTAGACTCCAGAGAGCCAAATATCTCTATTACAAATGGGTTACAGAGCTAAACAAAGAATTTTCACCTGAGGAATACTGAATGGCTGAGAAACACATAAAGAAATGTTCAACGTCCTTAAACATCAGGGAAATGGAAATCAAAATAACCTTGTGATTCTACCTCACACTAGTCAAAAACTCAGGAAACAGCAGATGCTGGAGAGAATGTGGAGAAAGAGGAACACTCTTCCATTGCTGGTGGGATTGCAAGCTGGTAAAAACCACTCTAGAAATCAGTTTTGACAGTCCCTCAGAAAATTGGACAAAGCACTACCTGTGGGCCCAGGAGTGGTAACTCCTGGGCATATACCCAGAAGATGCTCCAACATGTAATAAGGATACATGCTCCACTATGTTCATAGCAGCCTTATTTATAATAGCCAGAAGCTAGACAATAGACAACCTAGAATAGACAAGAACCCAGATGTCCCTCAACAGAGAAATGGATACAGAAAATGTGGTATATCTACACAATGAAATACTACTCAGCTATTAAAAACAATAAATTCATAAAAATTTTAGGCAAATAGAAGTAGCTAGAAAATAACATTCTAAGTGAGGTATCCCAATCACAAAAGAACATACATGGTATGCACTCGCTGATAAGTGGATATTAGCCCAGAAGCTTGGAATACCCAAGATACAATTCACAGACCACATGAAGCTCAAGAAGAAGGAAGAGCAAAGTGTGGATTCTTTGATCCTTATTGAAAAGTGGATCAAAATACTCATGGTTCACATCCAACAAATAGAATGAGCATAGGGTCCCCAATGGAGCAGCTAGAGGAAGGACCCACAGAATAGAAGTGGTTTGCAGCCCCTCAGGAGGAACAATAATATGTACCAACCAGTACCACCACCCCCCAGAGCTCCCAGGGACTAAATCACCAACCAAAGAATATACACATGGAGGAACCCATGACTCCAGCTACATATGTGTTGGAAAAATGAGTGGGGTCATGGGAAGGATGCTTATCCAGGAAAACGGGCAGGCAAGGCCTGTGTACCTGTATAGAGATAGCAGGCCCCCATGTATCAGTGGAGAGAAGGCTGCCTGGCTAGCGGGGAAGAGGTCTTTGCCCAGAATGTGGGGCTGTTCTCATACAGCCCACCCATGTACCTGTTGAGGAAGTCTGACTGTGAAGAGGCTTGGTCCTTTCCAGAAGCTGGAGATGCTAAGGCCTGTTCCATGTTCCTACAAGGCAGGTTTTGATAAGAAGAGACAAATAACAACAGACCTGTTGCCAGGTAACTGTGGGGTGGGGAAAACCTGGCTGTATCCAGGTGACTATAGGGGTGGTGTATAGCCAAAACAATGGCCACAGGGTTATGCCCAAAAAATATGTAGCAGAAGATGACCATTTCAGACAGCAATGAGAGGAGAGGCCATTGGTCCTGTGAAGGCTCAATTCCCCAGAATAGGGGAACACAAATCGGGAAATTAGAGGGGTGGGCTGTGAGCAGGGAGAGGATGGGATAGGGGATTTTCAGAGGGGTATCATGGAAAAGGGGATACCATTTGAAATGTAAATAAAGCAATTATCTAATGAAAAAAGAGAAACTGAAAAAAAAAAGAAATAGCAACAAAGAGCACTACAAGAAAACCAATGAAACAAGTTGGTTCTTTGAAAAAATCAACAAGATGGACAAACCCTTAGCCAAACAAACTAAATCCAGAAAGATGGTTTCCAAATTACCAAAATTAGAAATTTACAAAAGGGACATATCTTTAAACAATGAGGAAATTCAAACAATTATTAGGTCTTACTTCTAAGTCCTGTACTCCACAAAATTGGAAATTTTGAAAGAAATGAGCAATTTTCTCAATAGATACCAGTAACCAAAGTCAAATCAAGATCAGATAAACAACTTAAATAGACCTATAAACCCTAAGGAAATAAAGCAGTCATTAAAGATCTCCAAAAAATAAAAATTAAAAAAAAAACACAAGGGCAAATGGTTTCAGTGCAAAATTATACTAGACTCTCAAAGAAGAGATACTACCAATAGTCTATAAATTTTTCCACAAAATAGAAAAAGAATGAATATTGCTTAATTCATTTTATGAGGTCACAGTCGCCCTGATACTTTAACTCTCACAAAGACTCAACAAAGAAAATTTCAGATCATGTAACATTGATGCAAAAATACTCACTAAAATACCTGCAAACTAGATCTAAGAACACATCAAAAAACATTATCCACATAATCAAGTAGGCTTCATTTGGTTCAACATACAAAACTCCTGCAGTGTAGTTCACTATATAAACAAACTGAATGGCGAGGATGTGGAGAAAGAGGAACACTCCTCCACTGCTGGTGGGGTTGCAAATTGGTACAACCACTCTGGAAATCAGTCTGGTGGTTCCTCAGAAAACTGGGCACGTCACTTCTGGAGGACCCTGCTATACCACTCCTGGGCATATACCCAAAGGATTACCCAGCATGTAATAAGGACACATGTTCCACTATGTTCATAGCATCCCTCTTTATAATAGCCAGAAGCTGGAAAGAACCCAGATGTCCCTCAATGGAGGAATGGATACAGAAAATGTGGTATATATACACAGTGGAAAACTATTCAGCCATTAGAAACAATGAATTCATGAAATTCTTAGACAAATGAATTGAGCTGGAGAACATCACACTAAGTGAGGTAACCCAGTTTCAGAAGATCAATTATGGTATGCACTCACTGATAAGTGGATATTAGCCTAGAAACTTGTACCCAAGACATAATCCACATATCAAATGATGTCCAAGAAGAACAGAGGAGTGGCCCCTGTTTCGGGAATGGCTCAGTGCAGCAGTATAGGGCAATACCAGAACAGGGAAGTGGGAAGGGGTGGATGGGGGAACAGGGGAAGGGAAGAGGGCTTATGGGACTTTCAGGAGTGGGGAGCCAGGAAAGGGGAAACTATTTGAAATGTAAATAAAAAAATATATCGAATAAAAAAAAACTGAAAGGGAAAACCCACATGGTCATTTAATTAGATGCTAGAAAAGACTTTGACAAAATCCAACTTCATGATAAAAGTCCTGGAGAAACCAGAGATTTTAGAAATCAAGGTACAAGTCTGAAGATAATAAATGCAATATACAACAACAATATCAAATTGAATGAATGAAGAGAAAGTCAAAACAATTCCACTAAAATCAGGAACAAGATGAGGCAATCCACTTTCTCCATATCTCTTCAAAATAGCTGGAGCAATAAGAGGAATGGATACAGAAACTGTGGTATATGCACAATGGAGTACTATTCAGCTATTAAAAACAATGAATTTACGAAATTCTTAGGCAAATGGATGGAACTAGAAAGTGTCATCATGAGAGAAGTAACCCAATCACAAAAGAACACACATGGTATGCACTCACTAATAAGCGGATGTTAGCCCAAAAGCTCAAAATAAACAAGTTACAATTCACCCAGCACAGGAAGCTCAAGAAGGAGGACTTTAGTGAGGGTGCTCTGGTTCCTCTGAGAAAGGGGACATAATACTCACAGGAGCAATAAGGGAGAAAATGTGTGGAGCAGAGACTGAAGTAAAGGCCACCCAGAGACTGCCCTACCTGGGGATTCATCCTATAAACAGTTTCCAAACCCGACACTATGACAAGAAGCATATACCAAAAGGAGCATGCCATGATTGTCTCCAGAGGGGCTCTGCCAGAGCCTTATAAATACAAAGGCAGAAACTAGCAACCAACTATTGGACTGGATGTGGGGGCCCCAATGGAGGAGCTAGAGGGTGGTCCGAAGGAACTGAAAGGGTTTACAGCCCCAAGGGAAGGACAATGACTTCAGCCACCCAGACATCCCAAGACTCCCAGGGACTAAACCATCAACCAAGGGGTACACATGGTTCCAGCCAAAAATGTAGCAGAGAAAGGCCTTGTTGGGCATCAGTGGGAGGAGTGGTCCTTGGTCAGGTAAAGGCTCAATAGAGGCCCCAACAAAGGGAAACCTAGGGGGGCGAGGTAGGAGTGGGTCAGGTGGAGGGGCATATACATGGAGGCAGGAGGTAGGAGGAGAGGTTGGGGGTCTTTGGGGAGGGAGGAAATCAGGAAAGGTCTTACCATTGGCAATGTAAATGAAGACAATATTCAATTAAAAAATACATCTTTTAAAGAGACATCTTATTAAAAAAGAAAAAGAAAGAAAAGAAAAAGAAAAGAAATGAAAGACTCAACTGCACATTTTAATGAGACAGACACCCTAGCCCTGCAATGGCGCTGATAATTTTAGTTTCCTATGTATCTGCCGCCCATAGCATTGATAGAATGTAGTAAGAATTAAATAAAAAGAAACCTAAGCTGGGCAGTGGTGACAAACGGCTTTAATCCCAGCACTTGGGAGGCAGAGGCAGGCAGATTTTTGAGTTCAAGGCCAGCCTGGACTACAGAATGAGTTCCAGGACAGCCAGGGCTACACAGAGAAACCCTATCTCAAAAAAACAAAACAAACCAAAAAGAAAAACAAACAAACAAACAAACAAAAAAAGATAATTCTCACTAAATATTTGTCCTATTATAAAACATTTATATTAATGTAGATGATCATTTCTTACAGCTCACAAAATAGCAAATTCAGTACTTAAATTCTATAAAGGAGAGGCTGTATGCAATATTTTTTCTTTTGGGGGGTGGCTAGAAATTTTGAAATTGTTAAATTGTTTTATTTATTTACATTACAAGTGTTGCCCCCTTTCTAGTCAAAAGAATATATTAATGCAAATCTTCTTAATCAAATCACAAGAAGGCTTTTATGTAGTTTGGCAAGTCACTTATAAAATTTATATAAAATTTCAAAATAGTGGAAACTTGAAAATAATGTTGTAAAAGAAATTTAACTGGTCTGCCAGCCCACCAGGCTCAGGGCCCGCTTCCTGCCCAGGAAGCTGTAGAAGGAGAGAAGCCCCGCAGCCATATTTGCTGTCTGCAGGGACACAAAAGGATCACTAGGTACTGTAACACCCTGAGCCTTAGAATTCTGGTGGTGCAAACCACCAGGGGTCGGCCTGCACTCAGGAACTGAGCACATAGGCGGTTCATCTGCAAGCCAGTCCATCATAGGACCTGGGTCCTATGTGAGAATCAACAGAGGGAGTGACACCCACCACAACTTCTTCTCTCCATAATAGAGCAGACAGAGAACACCTGGTTGACCTTGACAACCTAAGTATAGCATTGCTTGAGGCAAGATTGAAAAGGGCTCCAAAGGAACAAAAGAGGAAGCCAGCATATCAGTAATCTGTGCCAGAAGAAACGCAGTCATCCAGTGTTGCAGAAATAACCTTAAAGATCCACAGTAGGTTGAAGCTCCAGCCAGTGACAATAAGACCATCTAACTCCTGGGAGAACCAGATGGCTAAAGGCAAACGTAGGAACGTTACTAACAGAAACCAAGGCGTTATGGCGCATCTGAACCCAATTCTCCAACATTAGCAAGTCCTGGATACCCCAACACACCAGAAAAACAAGATTTGGATTTAAAATCACTGGTCATGATGCTAGTACAGGAACACATGAAGGACATACTTAAAGAAATTCAGGAGAAAATGGATCAAAAATTAGAAGCCCTTACAAGGGAAACACAAAAATCAGTGAAAGAAATTCAGGAGAATACAAAAGCCAATAAGGAGGAAACACAAAAATCACATAAGAAATACAGGAGAACCTTGATCAACAGGCAGAAGTCATGAAAGAGGAAACACAAAAATCGCTTAAAGAATTAGAGGAAAACACAAACAAGCAAATGACAGAACTGAGCAAAAATTTCCAGGATCTAAAACCAGAAGTAGAAACAACTAAGAAAGCACAAAGGGAGATAACTTTGGAGATAGAAAACCTTGGGAAGAAATCAGGGATCAGATGCAAATATCAACAACAGAATACAAGAGATAGAAGAAAGAATCTCAGATGCCGAAGATACCATAGAAACTATGGATTCAACAGTTAAAGAAAATGCAAAATGCAAAAAGCTTGTAACCCAAAATATCCAGGAAATCCAGGACACAATGAGAAAGCCAAATCTAAGGATCATAGGTATTGATGAGAGTGAAGATTTACAACTTAAAGGGCCAGCAAATATCTTCAACAAAATTATGGAAGAAAACTTCCCTAACCTAAAGAGAGAGATGCCCACGAATATACAAGAAGCCTACAGAACTCCAAACAAACAGACTGGACCAGAACAGAAATACCTCCCGTCACATAATAATCAAAACCCCAAATGTACTAAACAAAGAAAGAATACTTAGGGCAGTAAGAGAAAAGGGGCAAGTAACATATAAAGGAAGACCTATCAGAATTACACCAGATTTCTCACCAGAGACCATCAAAGCTAGAAGATCCTGGGCGGAGCTCATGCAGACTCTAAGAGAACACAAATGCCAGCCAAGACTACTATACCCAGGGAAACTCTCAATTACTATAGATGGAGAAACCAAGACATTCCACGACAAAACCAAATTTACACAATATCTTTCTACAAACCCAGCCCTACAAAGGTTAATAGGGGGAAAGCACCAGTACAATGAGGGAAACTATACCCTGGCAAGAGCAGGATATTAAGCTTCTTTCATCAAACCCAAAGAGGATAACCACACATGTATAAAATTAAAATAAAAAATGTTAGGAAGCAATAACCACTACTCATTGATATCTCTTAACATCAATGGACTCAATTCCCCAATAAAAAGACATAGACTAACAGACTGGTTACGTAAACAGGACCCTACATTTTGCTGCTTACAGGAAACACACCTCAATGTCAAAGACAAAAACTACCTTAGAGTAAAAGGCTAGAAGACAATGCTACAAGCAAATGGTCCCAGGAAACAAGCCGGAGTTGCCATTCTAATTTCAGATAAAATTGACTTTCAACCTAAAGTCATCAAAAGAGACATGGAAGGTCACTACTTGCTGGTCAAAGGAAAAATCCAACAAGAAGAACTCTCAATCCTGAACATCTACGCCCCAAATACAAGGGCACCCTCATTCAAAAAAGAAACATTACTGAAGCTCAAAGTACACATTGCACCTAACACAATAATTGTGGGTGACTTCAACACTCCACTTTCACCAATGGACCAATCAGGAAAACAGAAACTAAACAGGGAGACAATGAAACTAATTGAAGCTTTGAAACAATTGGATTTAACAGTTATATATAGAACTTTTCATCCCAAAGCAAAAGAATATACCTTTTTCTCAGCACCTCATGGTACCTTCTCTAAAATAGATCATATAGTTGGTCACAAGACAGACCTCAACAAATATAAGAAGATTGAAATAATTCCATGCCTCCTATCAGATAACTATGGACTAAAAGTGGTCTTTAGTAACAGTAAAAACAACAGAAAGCCCACATACACATGGAAACTGAATAATACTCTACTCAATGATACCTTGGTCAAGGAAGAAAGAAAGAAAGAAATCAAAGATTTCTTAGAATTTAATGAAAATGAAGGCACAACATACACAAATCTCTGGCACACAATGAAAGCAGTGCTAAGAGGAAAACTCATAGCTTTGAGTGCCTTCAAAAAGAAATTCGAGAGAGCTTACACTAAAAGATTAACAGAACAACTGAAAACCCTGGAACAAGAAGAAGCTAATTCACTCAGGAGGAGGAGAAGACAGGAAATCATCAAACTCAGGGCTGAAATCACTCAAGTAGAAACCAAGAGAACCATACAAAGAATCAACAAGACCAAAAGCTTGTTCTTTGAAAAAATCAACAAGATAGATAAACCCTTAGCCAGACTAACCAAAGGGCACAGAGAAAGTATCCAAATTAACAAAATTAGAAATGAAAACGGAGATATCACAACAGAAACCGAGGAAATTCAAAAAATCATCATATCCTACTACAAAAACCTGTACTCAACATAACTGGAGAATCTGGATGAAATGGACATTTTCTCAGACAGATACCAATTACCAAAATTAAACCAGGATCAAATAGACCATCTAAACAGACCCATAACCCCTAAAGAAATAGAAGGGGTCATAGATAGGCTTCCAACCAAAAAAAGCACAGGACCAGATGGTTTCAGTGCAGAATTCTATCAGACCTTCAAAGATGACTTAACACCAATACTCTTCAAACTCTTCCACCAAATAGAAACAGAAGGAACACTACCCAACTCCTTCTTCGAAGCCACTATTACGCTGATACCAAAACCACACAAAGATGCAACTAAGAAAGAGAATTTCAGGCCAATTTCCCTTATGAATGTCGATGCAAAAATACTAAATAAAATTCTTGCCCACCAAATCCAAGAACACATCAAAATGATCATCCACCATGATCAAGTAGGCTTCATCCCAGGGATGCAGGGATGGTTCAATATAAGGAAATCCATAAATGCTATCCACTACATAATCAAACTCAAAGGAAAAAACCACATGATCATTTCATTAGATGCTGAAAAAGCATTTGACAAAATTCAGCATCCTTTCATGCTAAAAGTCTTGGAAAGGACAGGAATTCAAGGCCCATATCTAAACATAGTAAAAGCAATATACAGCAAACCGGTAGCCAACATCAAACTAAATGGAGAGAAACTTGAAGCAATTCCACTAAAATCAGGGACTAGACAAGGCTGCACCCTCTCTCCATATCTTTTCAATATAGTTCTTGAAGTCCTAGCTAGAGCAATTAGACAACAGAAGGAAGTCAAAGGGATACAAATTGGAAAGGAAGAAGTCAAATTATCACTATTTGCAGATGATATGATCGTATACTTAAGTGACCCTAAAAACTCTACTAGAGAACTCCTACAGCTGATAAACAACTTCAGCAAAGTGGCTGGCTACAAAATCAACGCAAGCAAATCAGTAGCCTTTATATATTCAAAGGATAAGCAGACTGAGAAAGAAATTAGCGAAATGACCCCCTTCACAATAGCTACAAACAACATAAAGTATCTTGGGGTGACTCTAACCAAACAAGTGAAAGATCTATATGACAAGAACTTCAGATCTCTGAAGAAGGAAATTGAAGAAGATCTCAGAAAATGGAAAAACCTTCCATGCTCGTGGATTGGCAGGATTAATATAGTTAAAATGGCCATCTTGCCAAAGGCAATCTACAGATTCAATGCTATTCCCATAAAAATCCCAACCCAGTTCTTCATGGAGCTAGAAAGAGCAATTCTCAAATTCATCTGGAATAACAAAAAACCCAGGATAGCTAAATCTATTCTCAACAGTAAAAGAACTTCAGGGGGATTCAATATCCCAGACTTTAAACTCTACTACAGAGCAATAGTGATAAAAACTGCATGGTATTGGTACAATATCAGGCAAGCGGATCAATGGAATAGGATTGAAGACCCAGAAATGAGCCAACACACCTATGGTCACTTGGTCTTCGACAAAGGGGCTGAAAGCATCCAGTGGAAAAAAGATAGTCTTTTCAACAAATGGTGCTGGTTCAATTGGAGGTCAGCATGCAGAAGAATGCGCATCGATCCATTCTTATCTCCTTGTACCAAGCTCAACAACAAATGGATCAAGGACCTCCACATAAAACCTGACACACTGAAACTAATTGAAAAAAAAACTGGGGAAGACCCTGGAGGACATGGGCACAGGGGAAGAGTTCCTGAATAGAACACCAATAGCTTATGCGCTAAGATCAAGAATTGACAAATGGAACCTCATAAAACTACAAAGTTTCTGTAAGGCAAAGGATACTGTCAAAAGGACAAAACATCAACCAACAGACTGGGAAAGAATCTTCACCAACCCTAAATCCGAGAGAGGGCTAATATCTAATATATACAAAGAAGTAAAGAAAGTAGAACCCAGAGATCCAAATAACCCCACTAAAAAGTGGGGTACAGAGCTAAACAAAGAATTTTCACATGAAGAACTTCGGAGAGCTGAGAAACACCTTAAGAAATGTTCAACATCATTAATCATTAGGGAAATGCAAATCAAAACAACCCTGAGATTTCACCTCACACTAATCAGAATGGCTAAGGTCAAAAACTCAGGAGACACCAGGTGTTGGCGAGGATGTGGAGAAAGAGGAACACTCCTCCACTACTGGTGGGATTGCAAGATGGTGCAACCACTCTGGAAATCAGTCTGGCGGTTCCTCAGAAAACTGGGAATGTCACTTCCTGAGGACCCTGTTATACTACTCCTGGGCATATATCCAGAGGATTCTTCAGCATGCAATAAGGACACATGCTCCACTATGTTCATAGCAGCCCTATTTGTAGTAGCCAGAAGCTGGAAAGAACCTAGATGGCCTTCAACGGAGGAATGGATACAAAAAATGTGGTATATTTACACAATGGAGTACTATTCAGCCATTAGAAACAATGAATTCATGAAATTCTTAGACAAATGGATGGATCTGGAGAACATCATACTAAGTGAGGTAACACAGTCTCAAAAGATCAATCATGGTATGTACTCACTGATAAGTGGATATTAGCCTAGAAACTTTGAATACCTAGGACATAATCCACAAATTAAATGATGTCCAAAAAGAATGGAGGAGTGGCCCCTGGTTCTGAAAAGACTCAGCGCAAGAGTATAGGGGAAATCCAGAACAAGGAAGTGGGAAGGGGTGGATGGAAGAATAGGGGGACAGAAGAGGGCTTATGGGACTTGCGGGGAGTGGGGACCCAGAAAAGGGGAAATCATTTGCAATGTAAATAAAAAATAAAATAAAATAAAATAAATTTTATGTTTATCATTAAAAAAAAGCTAATATTGGTTAAAAAAAAAGAAAGAAAAAAAAGAAATTTAACTGATGAAATTAGGTGACCAAATTCTAAGAAATAAATTTAAAACTAATCAGTCCACTGTTGAATTTGACTAGAAAAAGAGGCAAATTGGAATAATTAAACAGAGGTCCCAGCAGTGGACAAATATACAAATGCTCAACTGTTTTAATAGCATAGGTCAATGGTGCTAATTACATAGATAAACAAATGAGAAGGAAAAACATGTGTCTTGGGTAATGCAAATAATTAATATAAAAGTAACTATGTAATAGGTATATTTGATAGAAATATAAATATCAAACCCAACCTTGTGGATATATATAGTTAATTTATTAATCATAGTAACTGCATTTCAAGTTCTTAGTAACAAGCAGAACCAAGTCTAAATACTGGACTGGGTGAATGGAAAGATCTGTTATTAGGAATACTCTAAAAGACACATCATTCTGTTTTTACAAGCGTGGACTACCTAAATATTTATTAGCCAGCACACAGAAACCACCGCCAGGCTCTGAGATCAAGAATTGACAAATGAGACCTCATAAAATTCCAAAGCTTCTGTAAAGCAAAGGACAGAAGGAAAAAAACAGCAAGACACAGATTGGAAAAAGATCTTTACCAATCCCATGTCTGATAGAGGACTAATATCCAATATATACAAAGATTCAAGAAGTTAGACTCCAGAGAACAAAATAAACCTATTAAAGATGGGGTACAGCCTTCCAGTCTGAGCTGGTTTACCTTGGGAGCGAACTCCCCAGTCAACCCCACAACACGCAGAGGAACCTCTGCTCCCAGGTGCTCTAACATGCCCAGGATCATAGGAACAGAGCAAGGAGGATTTAACATCTGTCCCATAATGTCTGTTCTGGAAATAACTGTGGCCTTCAGGACACAGGGACACAGGAACTCCCCCAGCCAGCTCTGCAATACCTAGAGGGACCTCCTCCTCTCACAGGATCACAGAATCTAACCTAAAGAAAGAGATGCCCATGAAAATACAGGAAGCCTACAGAACTCCAAACAGACTGAACCAGAACAGAAATTCCTCCCTTCATGTAATAATCAAAACCTCAAATGTACTAAACAAAGAAAGAATATTAAAAGCACTAAGGGAAAAAGGTCAAGTAACATATAAAGGCAGACCTATCACAATTATACCAGACTTCTCACCAGAAAATATGAAAGCTAGAAGATCCTGGGCAGATGTTATATAAAACCTAAGAGAACAAACATATATGCTAGTCCAGGCTACTATATGCATCTCAATTACCATAGATGGAGAAAATAAGATATTCCACGACAAAACCAAATTTACACAATATCTTTCTACAAACCTATCTTTACAAAGGATTAATAGTTGGAAAATACAAACAGAAGGAGAGAAACTATACCCTAGAAAAAGCAAGAAGGTAATCTATCAACAAACCCAAAAGAAGATAGCAAAACAAACCTAATTCCACCTCTAACACAAAATAACAGGAAATAACGATCACTTTTCTTTAGTACCTCTTGACATCAATGGACTCAATTCCCCAATAAAAAGACATAAACTAACAGACTGGGTACAAACATTTTGCTGCATACAGAAAATATACCTCAGTAACAAAGACAGACACAAACTTAGAGTGAAAGGATAGAAAACAATTTCTCAAGAACTTGGTCCCTAAAAACAAACTGGAGTAACCATTCTAATACTGAATAAAATCAACTTTCAGCCAAAAGTTGTCAAAAAAGACAAGGAAGGACACTTAATACTGGTAAAAGGAAAAATCTACCACAATGATCTCTCAGTTCTGAACATCTATGCTCGCAATGTAATGGCACCTGCATTCATAAAAGAAACTTTGCTAAAGCTCAAAGCACACAGTGCACCCCACACAATATTAGTGGGAGACTATTGATTATACCCCACTCTCAACAATGGACAAATCATGGAAACAGAAACTAAACAGAGACACAGTGAAACTAACATAAGTAATGAGCCAAGTGGATCTAAGATATTTATAGAACATTTCATCCTAAAGCAAAGAATATCCCTTCTTCCCAGCACCCCATGGTACCTTCTCCAAAAGTGATCATATAATAGGTCACAAAACAGGTGTTAACACATACAAGAAGATTGAAATAATCCCATGCATCCTATCAGATCACCACGGACTAATGTTGGTCTTAAATTCCAACAACAGAAAGCCCACATACACATGGAAGCTGAACAATGCTCTACTCAATAATAACATGGTCAAGAAAGAAATAAAGAATTAAAAACTTTAAAATTTAATGAAAATGAAGACACATCATACCCAAACTTATGGGATACAATGAAAGCAGTGGTAAGAGGAAAACTCACAGCTCTAAGTGCCTCCAAAAAGAAACTGGAGAGAGCTTACACTAGGAGCTTGACAGCACACCTGAAAGCTCTAGAACAAAAAGAAGTAAATACACCCAAAAGGAGTAGATGGCAGGAAATGATTAAACTCGGGACTGAAATCAACCAAATAGAAACAAAAAGAACTATGCAAACCAGAAGCTGGTTCTTTTAGGAAATCAACAAGATAGATAAACTGTTAGCCAGACTAACCAGAGGGCACAGAGACAGTACCTAAATAACAAAATTAGAAATAAAAAGGGAGACATAACAATGGAAACTGTGGAAATTTAAAAAAATTATCAGATCCCACTACAAAAGCCTATAATCAACAAAATGAGAAAATCTGGATGAAATGGATAATTTTCTAGACACATATCAGATTCCAAAGTTAAAACAGGATCAGATAAACCATCTAAACAGTCCCATTTCAGTCCCTGAAAAAGAGAAGCAGTCATTAATAGTCTCCCAACCAAAAAAAAGAAAAAAGAAGAAAGAAAAAAAAGAAAGAAAGAAAAGAAAAACCCAAGACCAGATGGGTTTAGTAGATAATTCTATCAGACCTTCAAAGAAAACCTAATACCAATATTCTTCAAACTACTCTGCAAAATAGAAACAAAAAGAACACTACCCAATTTGTTCTATGACACCACAATTACACTTATACCTAAACCTAACAGAGACCAATGAAAGAGAATTTGAGACCAATTTCCCTTATGAACATTGATGCAAAAATACTCAATAAAATTCTTGCCAACCAAATCCAAGAACACATCAAAATGATCATTTACCATGATCAAGTAGGCTTCATTCCAGGGATGCAGGGATGGTTCAATATACAAAAATCTATCAATGTAATCCAGTCCATAAACAAACTCAAAGAAAAAACCTACATGATCATCACATTAATGCTGAAAAACTATTTGACAATATTCAGTATCCCTTCAAGTTGAACGTCTTGGAAAGTTCAGGAATTCAAGTAAACATAATAAACCATATAAAAGCAATATACAGCAAACCAGAAGCCAACATCAAACTAAATGGAGAGAAAGAGAAGCCTTCCCACAAAAATCAGGAACTAGACAAGGCTGTCCACTCTCTCCTTATCTATTCAATATAGTACTTGAAGTTCTAGCTAGAGCAATTAGACAACAAAAGAAAGTCAAAGGGATACAAATTGGAAAGGAAGAAGTTAAGCTATCACTATTTGCAGATGATATGATTGTATAGCTAACTGACCCCAGAAATTACACCAGAGAACACCAAAAGCTGATAAACAACTTCAGCCAAGTGGCTGGATATAAAATTAATTCAAGCAAATCAGTAGCCTTCCTATACTCAAAGGTTAAACAGGCTGAGAAAGAAAGTAGGCAAATGACACCCTTTTCAAATAATATTATATACCTTAGTGTGACTCTAACCAAGCAAGTAAAAAAACTATATGCCAAGATCTTCAAGTCCATGAAGAAAGAAATTGAAGAAGATCTCAGAAGATGGAAAGATCTACCATGCTCCTGGATTGGCAATATTAATATAGTAAAAATGGACATCTTGATGAAAACAGTCTACAGAATCAATACAATCCCCATCAAAATTCTTCATAGAGTTAGAAAGAGCAATTTGCAAATTCATTTGAAATAACAAAAACCCAGGATAGCAAAAACTATTTTCAAAAATAAAAGAACTTCAGGGAGAATCACCATCCCTGAACAAACTGTATTACAGAGCAATTGTGACTTAAAAAAAAACTGTATGGTATTAGTAAAGAGAGAGGCAGGAAAATCAATGGAATAGAATTGAAGACCCAGAAATGAATCCACATACCTGTGGTCACTTGATATTTGACAACGCAGCTAAAAACTTTCAGTGGAAAAAAAGAGAGCATTTTTAACTAATGGTGCTGGTTCAACTGGAGGTCAGCATGTAGAAAAACACAAAATAACCTGTTTTCATCTCCTTGTATAAAGCTCAAGTCTGAGTGGATCAAGGACCAACACATGAAACTGATAGAGGAGAAACTGGGAAATACATGGGCACAGGGGAAAATTTTGTGAACAGAACACCAATGGTTTATGCTCTAAGATCAAGAATCAACAAATGGGACCTCAAAACTGCAAAGCTTCTGTAAGGCAAAGGACACTGTAAATAGGACAAAAAAGCAACCAGCAGATTGGGAAAAGATCTTTACCAATCCTCCTGTGTGTAGTTACTATACCTTCTTATTCTAGACTTCCAAACCTATGTCTAGACCTCATCATTTTTATTGAGTATCTTCTTCATTTACATTGCCAATGGTAAAACCTTTCCCAATTTCCCCCTCCCAAAAGCCCTCCTCCCCAACGATTCCCTCCCCCTCCTCCCTCCCCCGCCTCCATGTATATGCCCCTCTACCCAACACAGTCCCACCTCCCCCCCAGCTTCCCCCCCCATTTGTTTCCCTTTGTTGTGGCCTCTATTGAGCCTTTACCTGACCAAAGACCACTCCTCCCACTGATGTCCAACAAGGCATTCCTCTGCCACATTTTTGGCTGGAACCATGTATACACCTTGGTTGATGATTCAGTCCCTGGGAGTCTTGGGGTGTCTGGGTGTCCGAAGTCATTGTTTTTCCCATGGGACTATATACTCCTTCAGCTCCTCCAGACCCCAAGCTCAGTCCAAGCTTGGTTGCTAGTTTCTGCTTCTGAATTAGTAAGACTCTGGCAGGGCCCCTCTGGAGACAGCCATGGCATGCTCCTTTTGGTACACACTTCTCATCATAGTGTCGGGGTTTGCTGACTATTTATAGGATGAATCCCCAGGTAGGGCACTGGCTGGGTGGCCTTTACTTCAGACTCTGCTCCACACATTGCCTCCCTTGTTGCTCCTGTGAGCATTTTGTTCCGATTCTCAGAGGAACCACAGCTCCGTCACTTAAGTCCTCCTTCTGGAGCTCTCATCAGACGTCTTAAAGGCTGCTGCCAATAGATTTCTCCTCTGTTATATTATAGAAATATAATAATAAATACACAATCGTGCTTGAACATCCATTTTGCATTTGTTCTATTTACTATTTCATGGCTAGGAATTTCTTTTTGTTTCCCTGTGCTCTGGATATGCTCAAACACATATTGACACCAGGGATGTTGCTATGGAGACCAAAGGCAACTGCACTTCGAGATGCAGTCATGTAATTTAAAAAATACTGAAGCAAAGGATGAGTGCTCGCTAGCATCCTCCTCACACCGAGGCATATTAAATTGAATAGAACACCAAGTCTTGAAATAAGGAGTAGTTATCACATTATATAGCTGGAGGAATAAAGCATTTTTTAAAGATCTGATTGTCAGAATAAGGACTATAGTGTTTCTTTGATATTAAAAAAATCAAGTCTGAGTTTGCCATGTTTAATCACTACATCAAAGAACGTCATAGTTATACAAAGAGCTTCCATTAACTCAAGTTATCCCCCAAAATAACCACTGTTCATTATTATTATATTATATGGATGTTACTTTGTGACTTATTCTATATTCTAGATATATTAAGCAAATATGAGGAATTATAACTTTCAATCTACTAGCATTTGATCCCTGAGGGAGTTCCATTCCCTATTCCACTGTGTTCTAGATTCCTTTTCCCTCTGGAGATCTTGACTTTCTCTATAGGGTCTTTCTGTATACAAGAAAATATAACTGACACAAACATTTCAAAAGAAATAATTTAATAAAGGAAACACATACAAAGACAGCTCTTCACAGTGGTTAGGAGACTAAAGACTCAAGAAAAGAAAATAGTGGTGCTGACAATAAATGAGCACCAAGCATTGTACTTGCAGGAATGGACCCCAGATGAGATGCAGGATAAAAAGAATTGAACACTGATTCAGGGAGGGGACAACAAAGGAAGACTTCTGTCACAATCTCCAATAGCCTCACCATTTCCTTCTGGTACCAAACTCAATTAGAATCACATTGGTGGAGGAGCCTGTGTGAGTAGTCCAGAGAATCAGTATGACAGGACAGAGAGAGGGCAGACATCACCCGGAGAACACGAGCTTGCTGAGACACAGTGGCACGCTTAGGTGTCTTTGGAATCAAAGGAACTGTTGACTAATTCCTTTGAAGTATGTCTACCTGCTCGATACTGTTACACATGGAAGTCAACGTTCTTTCCACCATGTTTCAAAGATGTTATGCTATAATCTGTGTGTATTCTTCTACTCTGGAGATCTTGGTGACAGTTCATGTCTCAAACTCTGCATGACTCATGACAAAGCCCTTGATCTGTGCTACCCAATACTATGTCACCCTTTGTGATGGTCTATCACTCTGACTTTTTCTTTGATATAACAATGAGCAGCTAATGGTACAGCAGGACACGTTGGCTTGACAGTTGGTACACATCAAAGTACCAACACTTCTATCACTTTCCACCTTCCAAGAGAGTGGCACAAAGAATGCACTGAATTCTCAAGTAGTTTGCATTGTCTAGTGATGAAGGAAAAGTAATAACAAATATGCAATGTGAACAGCAGAAACACATACTGTGTGTTGACTATCAAAATGAAATAGAAAATATAGTTATAAAAGGTTCAATTGCAAAGCTGGGACTGTAGCAATGCATTTTAGCTTATGGTCTCCAATAAATAACTTTACATCACAGGCACCTGATTATGCACTAACATGTTACAAGATAGACTTACATATAAAGATAAAATGTGGTCACATTCATTAATTCATGAAGAAATTTTCTGTTGAGTACCTTCTTTCTTCTAGTCATTCTTTCAGGAAAAACTTAGCCCTCAATGAGTTTATCCTCCAATAATGGAATTCAGAACATAAATTACATAGGTAAGTGTCAATTCATGATAAGGCAACATAAGATAGAAAAGCTGAGGAAATCACTACTTGAGAAACACTGATCAAAAATGACCTCAGGGGATAGTGACAAAATGTAAACAAGACATGTTAATTTCAGTACCAAAGTCATATCAAACAGAGTAACAAGCAACTACATTTGGAGTTATACAAATAACTATGAGAAAACATTAGAAATATCTCATGATTTAAAGTTAATATATAATCCAAATAGTGAATAATCTCTCAGTTTTATAGAGATAGATGATAGAGATAGAGATGGTATAGACAGAGGTGATATAGATTTAAGTGCAGATACTGATATGAATACAGGTATTTATTTAGTTTTGGATGTAGATGTATAGACAGATATAGATATAGTAATAGATATAGATAAGTTCTATATGTAACTTATTTTAGACCAATCAAAGTATAATTCAATCACATGCATACTTCTACTCATACATACAAGTACTTGTGCAAAAAGTGGAAAAATATAAATATATCTGTATTCCATCCAATAGAGAAACAAAACCTCTATACATATCAAATAAAGAAAATCTAATTAAAACAAGGACAATAGAGAATTCTCATGTGTACTTTCTGGGCTCGTTACTATGATACTGTGACTCAAAGTACTATTAACTAATAGATACTCTTTGTGTTTCTGTGAGTCTTGACTCAAATCTTATGCCATTATCTTCATAGAAATTCCATTAACAACATATATTAAAGGTTCAGAGCACAGTTGTGCAGAACTCTAAAATGTGCTGACTACCATGTACTTTAAAAATCTTTATAGCACAATTGAACTATCAGTCAAGGAAAACGATTTTAGTCCAGAAGTACGAAATAAATCCAACAGGTATAAGCTGGCCCTAGAGACAGGCAGAGGCCTTAATAATATCAGACAAAGCTTTCTTGCCTTGAGCCTATATTTTAAAATCTATGGAAGAAAAACCAGAGGGGAATAAAAGCCTGGACCAATTCAAGACCCCACATGAAGCTGAGTGCTGAAGGATGATACTTCGATAAGTGGACCCCAAATTACCCACCCTGTAATCATCTGTCTGCCTTGATTATAAGTGAAGAAGATAAAGAAGAAAAGTCTCAAAATGACTCTCCTCTGAAAGTCTATAAATACAATTCTACAACCACATTCCATGTGCAACCTAGGGAAGAATCGTATTTAAAAGATGGGAAGTGACCTTAGATCACTGTATATCTTCAACATCCGTTGGCGAGAAGGAACATTATTTCTTGAAGTTATGTCAAATCTCAAGAATTTTCACTTTATACAATTCAAATGAATGCAGGCTTACAATAAGTGTGTACTGAAAGGAGCCTGATATGGCTGTCTCCTGAGGGGCCCTGCCAGAGTCTAACAGATACAGACGCAGATGCTAGCAGCCAACCATTGGACTGAGCCCAGGGTCCCCAACGGAGGAATTGGAGGGAGGACTGGAGGAGCTGAAGGGGTTTGCAGCCCCATGGGAAGAACAAAGATGTCAGCCAACCAGACACCCCAGGGCTCCCAGGGACTAAGCCTTCAACCAAGGGGTACACATGGATCTAGCCAAAAGTGTGGCAGAGGAATGCCTTGTTGGGCATCAGTGGAAGGAGAGGTCCTTGGCCCTATGAAAGCTCGACAGATGTCCCAGCATGGGGAAATCAAGGGGGCAATAGGTGGGAGTAGGTTGGGTGGAGGGGCATCCTCATAGAGGCAGGGGGAGGGAGGATGGGTTGGGGATTTCCTAGGAGAGGGAAAACTGGGAAAGGGAATAACATTTGAAATGTAAATGAAGAACATATTCAATAAAAAAGAATGCAGGCTTAAAATCAAAACTCACCAATTACACACACACATGCACATGCACACACACATGCACACGCACACAGTGTGTCCACATGCACATACACATGCATATCCACATGCATAGGTCTAGAGAAGCTAAGAGTAACGCCAAATGAGCTGATGGATATCAATCACCGATCCAAGAAGCTGTTTAAAACGTGAATGTTTTTTCAGTTTTTAAAATCTAATTGGAACATTAAACATGATAGAAGTAGAAAAAAATCTCTCATGAAGTCCTCAATGAAAGGAAATTACAAGTTCCTGATTAGACAGAAACTGTTCCATCTCCAAGGAAGAATACTCAGTGTAACTGCAGCTTCATAGGGTGAAGTTAATGTTCCTTCTGTTTCTATTTTGTGGAATAGTTTGAAGAGTATTGGTAGTAGGTATTCTTGGAAGGTTTGATAGAATTCAGCACTAAACCCATCTGGTCCTGGGCTTTTTTGGTTGGGAAACTTTTAATGACTGCTTCTATTGGTTTATCCAATCCTGATTTAACTTTGGCACGTGATAATGTGTCTAGAAAATTACCCATTTCATCTAGATTTTCTAGATCTGTTGAATATAGGCTTTTGTAGTAGGATCTGAAGATTTTATTAATTTCCTCAATTTTTGTTCTGTTTCTCTTCATTTCTGATTTTGTTAATTTGGATACTGTCTCTGTGCTCTCTGGTTAGTCTGGCTAAGGGTTTATCTTTCTTGCTGACTTTTCTCAAAGAAGCAACTCCTGATTTTGTTGATTCTTTGTATAGCTCTTTTTGCTTCTACTTGGTTGATTTCAGCTCTGGGTTTGATTATTTCCTGCCATCTGCTCCCCCCTGGATGTATTTGCTTCTTTTTATTCCAGAGCTTTCAGGTGTGCTGTCAATATTCATTAAATTCTAAAAAGTCTTTGATTTCTTTCCTTATTTCTTCCTTGATCAAGTTATCATCCAGTAGGACATTGTTCAGCTTCTATGTGTACGTGGGCTTTCTGTCGTTTTTTGTTGCTATTAAAGACCAGCCTTAGTCCGTGGTGATCTGATGGGATGCATGGGACTATTTCAATTTTCTCATATCTTTTGATACAAGATATGGTCAATTTTGGAGATGGTACCATGAGGTGCTGAGAAGAAGTGAGAAGAAGGTATATATATATATATATATATATATATATATATATATATATATATATATATATACATACATACATATATGTTTTTTGAGACAGAGTTTCTCTGTGTAGCCCTGGATGTTCTGGAACTCACTTTGTAGAACAGGCTGGCCTCAAAGGCAGAAATCCACCTGCCTCTGTCTCCCAAGTGCTGGGATTAAAGGCGTGCACCACTACTGCCCGGCAAGAAGGTATATGCTGATATATGCAAAGATTATAAATATGAGAGGAAGGAAAAGATAGACAGGCCAAACACATACCTTGGTTTTAGGATGGGAAACTCAGAACAGTGGAAAGATAATAATATAAGAAATAACAAGGAGGACGTTCCTAGAAATGGTTACAGATATCACTTTTAAGAGATCAGAAATTCCAGAAATAATAATTTGGATAAATTGAAAACTCACTGTAGGGTTTCCTTAATACCAAACACCAAAGCTAGGGAAAGAACATTTTCTAAAGAATCTAAAGGGAAACAGAAGCATTGTGCAAGGAATGAACTTGCACAAGTGAAACAAGGAGTTTCACTCTGGCCACTAAAACTGTAAGAAAGGGGCTGCAGAGGGGGCGCAGTGAGAGATGGGCTTGGAGCACAAGACGGAAGACCTGTGTAGAAACTGTGCATAGTACTCCACTTCATGCAGGGGACTTTCAGGGATGTGGAGAAAGACACTCCTCCACTGCTGGTGGGATTGCAAGCTGGTACAATCACTCTGGAAATCAGTTCAGCAGTTCCTCAGAAAATTGGGCATAATACTCCAGGAGGACCCTGCTATACCACTCCTGGGCATGTATCCAGGGGGATTCTCCAGCGTGTAATAAGGACAAATGCTCCACTATGTTCATAGCAGCCTTATTTATAATAGCCAGAAGCTGGAAAGAACCCAGATGTCCCTCAAGAGAAGAATGGATACAGAAAATGTGGTACATTTGCACAATGGAATACTACTCAGCTATTAAGAACAATGAATTCATGACATTCTTAAGCAAATGGATGGAACTAGAAAATATCGTGTAACCCAGTCACAAAAGAACACACATGGTGTGCACTCACTGAGAAGTGGATATTAGCCCAGAAGCTTGGAATACCCAAGACACAATTCACAGATCACAAGAAGCTCAAGAAGAAAGAAGAACAAAGTATGGATACTTTGGTCCTTCTTAGAAGGGGGAACAAAATACCCATGGGAGGAGACACAGAGACAATTGGGGAGCAGAGACTGAGGGAAAGATGATCCAGAGTCTGCCCCACCTAGGGATCCATCCCATATACAGTTACAAAACCCAGACACTATTGTGGTTGCCAACAAGTGTTTGCTGACAGGAACCTGTTACAGCTGTCACCTGGGAGGCTCTGCTAGTACTTGACAAATACAGAGGAGGGCACTCTCAGCCAACCAGTGAACTGAGCACAGCGTCCCCAATTGGGGAACTAGAGAAAGAACCCAAGGAGCTGAAGGGGTTTGCAGAGCCATAGGAGGAACAACAATTTGAATCACCCAGTATGCCCAGAGCTCCCAGGGACTAAACCACGGACTATGGAGGGACCAATGACTCCGGATGCATATGCAGCAGAGGATGGCCTTGCTGGACATCAAAGGGAGGAGAGGCCCTTGGTCCTGAGAAGGCTAGATGCCCCAGTATAGGGGAATGCCAGGACAGGGAAGCAGGAGTGGGTGGATTGGTGAGCAGGGGGAGGGGAGATGGGTTAGGGGATTTTCGGGGTGGGGGCACCAGGAAAGGGGAGAACATTTGAAATGTAAATAAAGTATATATCTAATAAAAAATAAAAAGGGCTTACAGTGAAAAAAAAAGACCTTAAAGAAAAAAGCAACAAATAACAGAAAGATAGTGAAGAAGGAATCCACCACTACCTTTTTAACTCAGTTATTGTAGCAGTGTCTAATAAACTGGGCAAAGGCTAATGAATGCTGGGTGGATGGCTCAGTAGGTAAGGAAGGGTAATTGTTGCCTGGGCATGAGGACCTCGGCTCAAAGCCAGACATGGCCACAGTGAAGCCTACAGCCACAGTGCTGTGGGACAGGCTCAGAAGGAGCACTGGAGCTTGCGGGTACCAACCTAGCTGCAGATTCATTGTGACTCCCTGTCTCCAGGGTGTAAAGTAGCAGAAAACACACAGGACATGCAATGTCTGTGGCTTCATGCTCATTTATAGGCATGCACAGGGAGGCACCATCATTTACATACAACACATGGACATGCAGAGAGAGAATCCATTCCTATTAATAACAAGGTTTCAAATAAAATGTATTTTATTGTAGGGAGGGAGTCTCAAAATGTAGCCTGGATTCATATTGGATCCAGTGAGTCACCTCCCCCAACCATAGTGTTGGGATTGTAGGAACATTAGCTACAAAATTTTAATTTTTTCATATATAGTTATACAAAAACTAAGAATTCATTAGGTAACAGTTGATAGTACATTAGGAACACAAAATAATAATACAAAGCAAATTAATTACAACTGTATGTACCAAAAGGAATAATTCTGAAGGAGAAAAAAATTTAAATTCTAGAAAGATATACAGTTTCAATATATAAGTGTTTCAAAATTGAACACAGTGAGTAATATATTAAGCACAAAATATTTGCATTAAAATAAATGATGAAATAAACAGAAAGAAGATTTTTTTGCATGAAACTAGGACAGTAAGTCATTCTCTGTGGGAGGAAAAGCCCACACAGTGTCTCCTAGATATCTCTAAATTCAGTCAAGTTGACACTAAAGATTAATCATCACAATGCCCAAATGCTCAATGCGGTGGTTATTGCTAATAATATTAAACTAGTTGTACCATAAAAATACACTTTATATTCTGAGATGCTGCACATTAATGCATTTTAAAATTGATGTGCACAGAGAGCCTAACATGAAAACAATCCTTAAAAGGCATTCGTGACTCTGGGGACCTTGTAGCCAGTATCCAACCCCACATGCCAAGCACTGCTGCTCCATGCACCCAAATCCACCTCAAGTCATCCCGTGGTGCGTTAGTGCACAGCCATGCAGTCTGACTTTACAGCAAGAGTATCACTCATATCCCGTCAGGACCAAAATTTCAAATATTTCTTCCCTTTTCCTCAAGTCTGGACCAGGAATAGTATGCAAAATTAAACAAGGGGTCCTGATAACAATCTAACCCTTCTCCATCAAAAATTACATTATGAAAACGTGTAATTTCAAGTGTTCTACTCAAGACTTTCCAAAAAGTGATAAGTGTGAAGTGTTTGCAGAGCATTAGAACCAACACAGACCTGAACCGAGAGTAGAATCTACGACAAACCACACACCTTGCGGGTGCTGGGGAGACGAGGGGACAGGAAGGGGCCAGCATCGATAATACATGCAAGGATGTTCTCTTTAAAACACACTTTGGATCCTCAAGCCTGCAGAAGCCAGTCTCTATTTTGATTTATTCCACAGAAAAGGAAATGTACATTACAATATATTAGAAATCCTTTGACTGTGCAATAAAATATTTATCCTTCAGTATTTTAACATGACTAATATTCACTGAGCTGCAAAGTCGGAGTCTCAAGCATTAAACATTTAGTGTGCTATTTTTATGCACACATTTTTGTCCTAATTTCTAAGTATAGTTGAGAAATCCTGCTTAATTATCTGTGTGCTTCTGTCTCTCATCCTGTTGTGTAAAATTGATAACGAAAAGGAAGCTGATGGGCCACACAGGGGCCTGCTGACATCACAGGCAAGGTGGCCTGCTGGCCTCATGAATTAAATAGCGATGCCAACTCACAGAGAGCTGGCCTTGTGACAGACTGAGGACAAGCCTGCCCTCCTCACAGAACTCTGCCAGGACCACAGCATCAGCGCTCAGTCAGCAGGCCATGAGACCTTGCATCTTGCAGAGGGTTTGTCACCCCTACAGGATGCACTACACTTATCTAGCTAAAATAGCCAGGAGAAATGTGCTCTGCTGTACAAATGTTCTGGACTACTTATCGACTACCAATAAATAAATGAATAAATTAATGGATGGATGGATCGATGGATGAGTGAATGAATGTATGAATGAATGAATAAGTAAATAAATAAATAAGTAAATGAATGAATGAATGAATGAATGAATGAATGAATGAATACACAAGCTTATACCAAATTTATGGTTTCTCACTGAACACTTTTTTTTTCAATTTCTGCCTTAAGTCAAGATCTTTTATTGACAGTGTTAGGAGTGGAACCATGTACCTCACACAGGCTAAATCAAGATCTTAAGAACTAATATTACAGCTAAATTATACCAGGCTGGATTCTACCACTGTGGCACTCTTTAAGAATCTATCTTAGAAGAGAACTGTGTTAGAGGAAGGTGGGCCAGAGCATATGTAGCCTTCCACCACTCCTGAAAAGAGCACACCAGGACACTGTTTAAAAGCCGCGCGTCTAAGAATCGCCTCTTGAATCTTCACGCCCCCTTCACTCCATCAACTTTCAAGAAGTTGGGCTACATCCCTGTGGCGTGTCAGAAGAAAAGTGTGACTGAAATACTTGGTATTGACTCCAAGTGGAAAATGGAGTCTTTCAGCAAATATTTAGGAAAACTAAAGACCAGAGAGAGATCACTCATGGCCAACTGTAGGGGTGCAAACTGGTAGGATGAATCTGAAGAGGGTAAGTCCAAAGTGTCCCAAGTTCCAGGCTAGCCTAGACCGAACCGTTGCACTGAGGATACAGTTGAGTACGTAGAGTACTTGCTCACATGAAGGAAGCTGTGGTTCGCTTTCTTGCACCATGTAACGTCATATCTGGTGGCTTACTGTGTAACCCCAGCAATAAATGTTGGAGGGAGGAATATTAGAAACGAGATCATCCTGTGTAACATAGGAAATAGTTTTTGTACTTTAATATTTTATTCAAAATTTGTTTTAAATTTCTGTAAAACATTCTTCAGTCTGTTATTTTAACATCATAAATTCAACTTTAAGTAGCTAAAAACAACAAAATAAGTAACGGTACTGACCATAACTAAGCAATATATCTTTTTTGTTGTTGTTGTTATTTTTCTTTTTAACAATCAAAGACACTACCTGTATTCTTGTACCAATCATTCTTGCTCGTAAGGGACAGCCAAAAAGAAACAATCACCATCATGTAATTTAAATTTCATCAAGTCAGAAAATAAAAAATAATATACTTAATAATAAAAATTTGAATATATTACATAGTGTCAAACGCTATATAAAAAATAAGTGACTCAAGAATGCTGCTGCCACGGGGATTTTTTGTTTGTCATTGTTGTTGTTATTTGTTTTTGTTTTTGGTTTTTTTTTTGTTTTTTTTTTATTCGATATAATTTATTTACATTTCAAATGATTTCCCCTTTTCTAGCCCCCCCACTCCCCGAAAGTCCCGTAAGCCCCCTTCTCTTCCCCTGTCCTCCCTCCCACCCCTTCCCAGTTCCCCGTTCTGGTTTTGCCAAATACTGTTTCACTGAGTCTTTCCAGAACCAGGGGCCACTCCTCCTTTCTTCTTGTATCTCATTTGATGTGTGGATTATGTTTTGGGTATTTCAGCTTTCTAGGTTAATAACCACTTATTAGTGAGTGCATACCATGATTCACCTTTTGAGTCTGGGTTACCTCACTTAGTATGATGTTCTCTAGCTCCATCCATTTGCCTAAGAATTTCATGAATTCATTGTTTCTAATGGCTGAATAGTACTCCATTGTGTAGATATACCACATTTTTTGCATCCACTCTTCTGTTGAGGAATACCTGGGTTCTTTCCAGCATCTGGCAATTATAAATAGGGCTGCTATGAACATAGTAGAGCATGTATCCTTATTACATGCTGGGGAATCCTCTGGGTATATGCCCAGGAGTGGTATAGCAGGATCTTCTGGAAGTGAGGTGCCCAGTTTTCGGAGGAACCGCCAGACTGCTTTCCAGAGTGGTTGTACCAATTTGCAACCCCACCAGCAGTGGAGGAGTGTTCCTCTTTCTCCGCACCCTCTCCAACACCTGCTGTCTCCTGAATTTTTAATCTTAGCCATTCTGACTGGTGTAAGATGAAATCTTAGGGTTGTTTTGATTTGCATTTCCCTAATGACTAATGAAGTTGAGCATTTTTTAAGATGCTTCTCCGCCACCCAAAGTTCTTCAGGTGAGAATTCTTTGTTTAACTCTGTACCCCATTTTTTAATAGGGTTGTTCGGTTTTCTGGAGTCTAACTTCTTGAGTTCTTTATATATATTGGATATTAGCCCTCTATCTGATGTAGGATTGGTGAAGATCTTTTCCCAATTTGTTGGTTGCCGATCTGTCCTCTTGATGGTGTCCTTTGCCTTACAGAAACTCTGTAACCTTATGAGGTCCCATTTGTCAATTCTTGCTCTTAGAGCATACGCTATTGGTGTTCTGTTCAGAAACTTTCTCCCTGTACCGATGTCCTCAAGGGTCTTCCCCAGTTTCTTTTCTATTAGCTTCAGAGTGTCTGGCTTTATGTGGAGGTCCTTGATCCATTTGGATTTGAGCTTAGTACAAGGAGACAAGGATGGATCAATTCGCATTCTTCTGCATGCTGACCTCCAGTTGAACCAGCACCATTTGTTGAAAAGGCTATCTTTTTTCCATTGGATGTTTTCAGCCTCTTTGTCGAGGATCAAGTGGCCATAGGTGTGTGGGTTCATTTCTGGATCTTCAATCCTGTTCCATTGATCCTCCTGCCTGTCACTGTACCAATACCATGCAGTTTTTAACACTATTGCTCTGTAGTATTGCTTGAGGTCAGGGATACTGATTCCCCCAGATTTTCTTTTGTTGCTGAGAATAGTTTTAGCTATCCTGGGTTTTTTGTTGTTCCAGATGAATTTGATAATTGCTCTTTCTAACTCTGTGAAGAATTGAGTTGGGATTTTGATGGGTATTGCATTGAATCTGTATAGTGCTTTAGGCAAAATGGCCATTTTAACTATATTGATTCTACCGATCCATGAGCATGGGAGGTTTTCCCCATTTTTTGAGGTCTTCTTCCATTTCCTTCTTCAGAGTCTTGAAGTTCTTGTCATACAGATCTTTCGCATGTTTGGTAAGAGTCACCCCAAGATACTTTATACTGTTTGTGGCTATTGTGAAGGGGGTCATTTCCCTAATTTCTTTCTCAGCCTGCTTATCCTTTGAGTATAGGAAGGCCACTGATTTGCTTGAGTTGATTTTATAACCTGCCACTTTGCTGAAGTTGTTTATCAGCTGTAGGAGCTCTCTAGTGGAGTTTTTTGGGTCACTTAGGTAGACTTTCATGTTGGAGAGAACAGGAATTCAAGGCCCATACCTAAACATAGTAAAAGCAATATACAGCAAACCGGTAGCCAGCATCAAACTAAATGGAGAGAAACTTGAAGCAATCCCACTGAAATCAGGGACCAGACAAGGCTGCCCCCTTTCTCCTTATCTTTTCAATATTGTACTTGAGGTACTAGCTCGGGCAATTCGACAACATAAGGAGGTCAAAGGGATACAAATTGGAAAGGAGGAAGTCAAACTATCATTATTTGCAGACGACATGATAGTCTACCTAAATATATCTTTTTTTAAAACTTCTTATTGACTCTTCCTGAGTTTCACACTGTGCACTCCAATCCTGCTCACCTCCCCATCCACTCACATCTGACCTTCACTCTTGAGACCTCCCACCTCCAAATCACACACACACACACACACACGCACACGCACGCGCACGCACACGCACACGCACACGCACACACCGTAGAAAGGCATTTCATGTAAGCTGCAGTATGCAACAGTATATTCCTCTGTCCACACATCTTTATCTCAAATGCTCATTGCCATGAGCCATTGGTCTGGTTCGAGGCTTCTGGTTTCTGAGACCTATGAATACTGGCTCCTCCCCAGACTCCTCCCAATTATCCTGTTGTTGCGCTGTGACATGAAGGTCCTGCAGCACTGCATCAGCAGGACTGGCCCTTTCATGCATCCCAATCATTCGCAGATGAGACATTCTGGAGTGGGCCAGCTCAGAGCCCTGGGTCTGGACCTGGGTGGTATCTGAGCTGATCAGAATGCAGGTCTCTGTTATCTGTGCCACCAGGACAAGCTCTCCAGCACTGCTCCAGTTAGCTCACCTAATACTGCCATCAGCGGGAGGCAGTGCCAGCTCTCGCGTTCTTGCGTTCTCAGGGCTGGCTCACCTATGCTGCTCTCCGCATGAGGGCAAGCTTCCCTGTTTTGCTCATGCAAGGTGCAGGACCCACTTTCCTAGTGCTGCAGCCAGTAAGGGACAGGGATAGCTCACTCACTCCTGTGATGCTGGGGCCAGCTCTCCTGACAACTGTAGATGGCGAAGAGCAGACGCATCATCCCGCACCCATGCCCCCTCACAGCAGACAAGCAGAAGGGCCAGCTCTCCAGCACTCTCCCTCTGGGGTCAGCTCCCCTGCACCTTCACCACCAGGGTCAGTTGAGCTGTGTTGCCCAGGCTAGACATAGAGCCTGCTCTCCCGAGTGCTGCGGCCTGTGAGCGGTGGTGGTAGCGTGCCCCTCCAGCCTGTAAGGGGCGTGGCCAGTTCTGCACTAGCCCAGGACATCCATTGCCTATAGCAATGCCTATAGTGCACCTGTGCTGTGTGCCAGAGGGCAGATCTGTGGGTGGCGTGGTAGCTCATAGGTCATTGTCTGCCTGGTGGTAGGCAGGGTTCTGTGTGTCCATAGCCCACCTGTGCCATGGGCCTAAAGGCAGGTCTGTGGGCAATCTTTCCTCACTCACACTGCATAGCGTGATGAAACACAGGTCTCTGTCTTCTTCTTCCCCTACTGTACCTTCTGGATTTGTTTTGATTTTCATGTGTCCCAAACATAAAATGGCTTTGGCAACCAAGTCTGACATCAAGTTAGGGTGAGCCAAGGCTCTGCACCTAACTAATATTAAAAACAAACAAACAAACAAAAAAACACCTGCAACAACATGCCTGTTGCCTGTTGCATGTTGCCTGTTGCCAGGGATGTAGCATAGGAAATTTAAGACCTGGAAGCTTCTAGACTTTGTACAATCCAATCTTCTATAAGCCTAGACCTTAAAGACTTCAGCTTCCAGTCTTCTATCCTCTGCCGAGAATGTTTTTAGCCTCTGAGACTTAGTGCTGAATAAACTAACTCTTTCTAGTTCTTTCTGAACTCTGGATGACTGGTTTACCTCAGCTGTTCTGGCTCAAACTCCTCTCCAAGATGACTGATTCAATCTGACTTCTCTCACCTTCTTACTGAATTGCTCTGCTTGGTCTCAAACTTACTCTGGCAGCCCATTCTGATCTTCTGGATCCTTCCTATTTTCTTGGCGTCATCTGTCTCAACTGCACTGCACTGCAGTCACTTCACTGACTCCCAAATCTCCCTCTCTCTCTCTCTCTCTCTCTCTCTCTCTCTCTCTCTCTCTCTCTCTCTCTCTCTCTCTCTCTCTCTCTCCTACTGCTGTTCTTAAACAGTTTCTCTTTCCTGCGTGTTCTCTTTAGAGTTTGGCATATCATATGATACTTTCTCAATTAGATGTCCTTGTTTGGAATTAAAGGTGTATACTAAGGGTGTGTCTATATTCAAGCCAGAGGGATTAAAGGTGTGTGTCTGGTCTGAATTCCAGCCAGATCACATGGACCTCGAAGGTCTTTAGATGTGTTCTCTTGCCAAAGCAGCTATGTGGCTGGATTTAAATTCCTCTATAACTCTCACCCACACTACTTGTCTTTGGATCAGCTGAGCAAAGAAAAATACAACATAAGAATAGCAAACACCCGCAGTGCTTAATAGTGTACAAAAGCTTCTTATTCAAAACCTTGTGGGATGAGCAGATTACATCCCACTATTACCACAATTTGTATAAATAAAGATAAAGAGACTGAGTCATATAGAGATAGACAGTTGATAGAAGATAGATGATAGATGATACATAGATACATACATACATATGTAGATATGTACATGATAGATACATAGACAGATACATAGATTGACATTATAGCTACATAGATAGAGATAAATGATAGATCTATATCTGTATGTTCGCATATGATATAGATGATATACATAGAGATAATATGTTATAGATAGGCTAGTACTAGAACAATAATTTGTTTTTAGTTAACAACAAACTAATGACTTTTATTGTGTCATTTAATTCGTGCTCGCTTTGTTCTTGTCATGCCCACTCCTCTCCCCCACCCCCTGGTCCTTCCCTGCTCTTTCCTCTTTTGCTCCTGATAGGTTCGCTTTTGCTTTATTGTTACATGAAGTCTGTTACCCTCTGTCGATTTCTCTTCCCCCCACTTAAGTCTTTCTTTTCCCCTCTTGTGGTTCCTTTTCTAGTTTCATGACCCATATAAATACACTCAGTGCTATCTCAGTCTTGAGATGAATTGAACCAAGCTCCTAAGTGACTTTGCAGTTTACTAAAGAGTACAAGTCAGCAGGAGATGACACAAGGCTCAGTTGGTTCCTTCTGTGTTTACCTTGCATGGGGGGACAACAGGTGTCACCAGTGTTTTTAGAGACACCAATAACTTGCTCTTTCAAAATATTTCTCTGAAGACCATCCCCAGGAACAGAACACCCTGCTTGGCAGCCATGCCTCTAAGTGTCTACATGACTCATTGGTAAAATGATACCAACAACAACCCATTTCAACACGGGCTTTCTGGGATAAGATCTCTGCAGCTGCTTGAGTGAATGTGAAATACAAATGTCAGAAAAGGGCCAGATGTGGGTTTGGGGCTAAATTAATACATATCAAAACTTTTGTGGTTGTTTTACAGTGCTGGAGATTGGACCCAGGGCCTTGAGCATTCTAAGAGCATGTTCTACTACTTAATTACATCCACCCACTACTTATCTGCATCCATAGACCACAACTGTTTTCTTCACTGAAAACTCCTTTAACCCTATATAAGCCTCATGGTTCTCTAGAGGAGCAGAATTTATAGGATTAGCCCATATATATGGACACACACACACACACACACACACACACACACACGGAGGGAATTTATTAGAATGACTATGGTCCAAGTAATCTGTCAATGGCTGGCTATGAATGGAAAGTTGAAGAATCACAAAGTTCCTTAGTCCACAGGGCTGATCTTCAGTAGGTGATGAAATCCCAAAGAAGCATATTCTAATGCCAGTGTAAGGAATGGACTTTTTACCAAGGCAAGAGCAAGCAGGCAAAGGGCAAACGTTTTCTTCTTCCATGTCCTTATATTGGCTTCCAGCAGAAGGTGTGGCTCAGATTAAAGATATATGTTTGTATGTCAACGATCTGTACTAGAAGTGGATCCACCTGCTAATCCCATCAAACAGAGCAAAAGACCACCAACTCAATTTTTGGTCAAATTAAGCAAGCTTTGTTTTCTGTTATAGCAGGCTAGCTCCTTAAGGCATGGTTTGAAAAAATAGCACTGAACTTAGGAAAAAAAAGTGGGGCTCATATATCCAAAAACCACAAGGCTAAGGGGTTTCCAAGGGTTTTAGGTTACATGGAAACTTGGTGGAACATCTCAAAATTATTTGGTAGAATATCTTATCAGGGTGGAGGTCAAGGTATAGTATGTGGAACATGTGAAATTCTAGAGAGTAAGTCAAGACATGGTCAAATTAAAGATTTACAGACAACAGGAATGAACTATTTTGACCTGGTAACAAAATGGCTTCTAATCTTAAAATGGAGTCAGGTTGGTTAAGCACCCCCAATAAACCAGGCAAAAAGAAAAAGAAAAGTCTCACAAGTGTCCCCTCCATTCATGGACTCCAGATATATCGAGTTGACAACCAAGACTCACATCCCATAACATAATCGCTTTAGTTTTTAAAATAAATAATATATTGAAAATATAATTTCTTGTAGATCTCCAGTGTTCAAACAAGATTTCAGGAAAACCATTAATCTCAATATAGCTGAGACTTTCTGAAAATAAAAATCAGATTTCAGTATCATAAAGAAAAATGGGTTGGTAAATTCCAACCTGCTCTTGGTAGTAAAATAGGAAAAATTACTTGTAATAAGATTAAGAAACGTATCAAGGTCCCTAACCGGGTGGAGTATATAAGTAAAGAATATCCCAGCAGTGTGCTGAATCCTCACTGAATATTCAGTGACAGCAGAGAATCAACAGGACTTTTGGCATTGCTGTCCCTGAAGACAAAGATGGCAAAGATGGTAAGCAAGAGGCAGGCATGAATCAAACCAACGAATGCATGCACTGGGTTCTGCAATACCAACAGGGATTTTAAAAATGTCAAAAGAAAAGTATACTTTAATAAAACTACATAAAAACTGTGCTGAAAAATTAATGTAGTACACCATGTGCAAATAAACTCCACATGAAGAGAAAATTGAGATTAACTTCACGAATCAGTAGACTTCGGGTGGGAAATTACGATGACAATTTTTATTCTCCTTTCAAATACAAATAGAGGCTTTTCAGGATGCTTAATACATAATGGAGGTTAAACTTTTTTACGTCTAGCAATTTGCAGAGAATATGCTATATATTTGTGGTTATTTACATTTTTCCTCATAAGCCCTGTCTTCTGGTTAAAGTGACCACATTTAGATGAATCCATAATCTGGGTGTCTGATTTGATAATTTAATAACTCTTCAGGCAATAGTCTGCCTAATATCCAAAAGGCCAAGTTTCTCATCTCTGGATGTGAAGTGTGGAGGCTGAGGTGAGGAAGGAGGTGCAGGGAATGCGAGCGTGCTGCGCATTCTTCTGCTCTCCTGTCCACGTGGCCACTGCCCGCCTTGCCGTGGTGCCAAGAAGCTGGTGTCTCTCTCCTCTCTCCTCTCCTCCTTCTCATCCCTTCTTTCCCTCTATTCCTCTTTTTGTCCACCTCTCTCCCTACCTAAAATTAGTCACACTCTATCCTACCTGCTTCTCCATGACTGCCAAACTCTGGGCTTCCCTTCTCTCCTCTGCCATTAAGAATAGACACCGCACCAGACTGGGCGATACAAAGGCACATAGTAATATATTCAAAATATAATTTCTTGTATATCTCCAGTGTTAAAGCAAAGTTTCAGGAAAACCATGAATCCCAGAAGATCAGCTGGAGGAAGCCAATCCTCTAGGCCTTTGATTCTTAACAACACTACAGCACAAATAAAATGGAGCCAGAAAAGTTGAACAGGTTTTCTGCAGAACCCAAAAATGGAATAAAGTGTTGGAGCTTCAATTATTTATCTTTTTCGCAGCGAGGGTTGTGAATCCACCACCCTCAGTCAGGAAAGGGGAGTGGAGACAGACACCCACTCGGTGCCCACCTGCCTGCCGGCACCCCAGCCGTGGAAAAAGCATGGACTTTGCTGCCATGCCGTGGTTTTGGTCTTATGACTGGAACGGTTACTTCTGAGGTGCAGGATCCTCCAGATATCCTTCAGTATCCTTCAGATACTGAAGTGTTAGAGGTGGAAAATGAAGAGGCTAGAAAACCACCTCTCAATCATAATCTGGTTTTTATATTTTATTTTTTAATCATGTTGTTCACGTCAGAAGTGATATGTCATTCTCTTTCTCTTCATCATTCTCTGCAATATTTTCCCTCCTCTCTCAAGCAGAAGACCATCTCCAGTTAAGCAGTTGAGCAGAGTTCTTAAGACACTAGAAGATTGAAAACAGGTTAGTAATTTAAGAATCACACTCCTTATCATTGGTCATCCATCCCCCAAGGTAAATGTCAATGTAGACAGCTGTGCAAAGCTACCATTGCCTAGACACCTTTGTTATACACGATTTCTTAAAGGGGAGCTGGTGCTGCTATTGATTCTCAGTATATGAAATATACATAATTATATAATCTCTTCTCTGGCATTACCACAAAGAAAACAATTCTCTAACTGTTGTATGGCAAATATAATAATTGTGTGTTAACAAAAAATTGGTTTGCATGATAGATTAAATGGAAAAGTTTATTTAAAATATATTTGAGGTAGGAAGAGATTTTTCAGGGGACAATGTAGCTGTCTTTGAAAATTACAAGATATTTAGAAGAAGAAATGAAATTTGTTCATTCTGGTTCCTTGGAACAGAATGTAGACTAAGTAGAGAGATAATAGAATGATATGTTTTTAAGAATCAAGCTGTCTACACCGAATGAATACCCTGATACATTTGGAACCAATGTTTGCATTATAAGTATTATTATTCAAACTGGGCTAGGAGACCACACACCAGCAGTGGTCATCTAAGCACTTGAAGTCTGGGTTTTGTGCTTCTTAGACTATTAAAAGCTGAAAGATACTAATCCAAAGGAACACAAATAAAATGGGCAGAAAAAAAAAAAAACAGCCAAGTCAATTCTTGAATGACAATAACAGCCATTTATTGGGGGGAAGGGAAATTATCTTTTATGAGAGAAATAGAGATTAAATTACAGTTTATAACAAACTGGTATAAGTAAGCCCTAAAAAAGAAGACCCATCATATTTCAGCAAAAACATACTAAAATGAAAAGACTGAAAATCAATGTTTGCCTAGTTTGGCAAAACAGAAAAGTATGCTTAATATGAATTCTGCAATTGTGAAAGGAAGAACTGCCAGGCAAAAAGCTGTCACAGTGCTTATGTGGTCTGGTAATGTCATTTTTGAATGCCTGCTTCACCGTATTAAATCTCAAGCAATATCAGATTATATGTTGATATATTCCTTTCCTTCCAGAAGTGCTAACAGCTGCTGAGACAGGCAAGTTGCTGGTAACTGTTAATAGGTAGCTCACGACTAAGGATGGAGAGATGTTGAAAGAAGTCTAAGCAGAGATGACAAGGCAAACGAGGCAGAAGTGGAGTGCATCACTGGCTATCCTTGACTTAATGTCGCTATCTACAAGCCAACATGTTCAAGGAGAAACCAGGGAAAGGTCTGGTGTCTAACAGCAAGAAACAGGTCCCCAGAGCCTGGAAAGTCACTGAGGCTAAGCAGCGAAGCAAGGGAACAGCTGGGAGACTCGTGTGCTCACAAAGTGCCTGTCACTGCGACAAGCACCTGTGTTGCTGGTTAATCAAGTCATCGTCACACACACTAGACTCATTTCTAAACAGGGATCCTCAATTGAGGAAATCCTTCCATCAAACCAGCCAGTAGGCAAATAATTCTGTGAGACGTTTTCTTGATTAATGATTGATATAGGAAGGCTCATACTATTGTTTCTGGTGGCATCCCTGGGCAGATAGCCCTGGGTCATAAAAAAAAGTCAAGCCATTAAGAAGAGTTTCTCCACAGTGTCTGCTTCAGTCCATGTGTCCAAGTTTGGGCTTTGAATGCCTGCCTTACTTTCACTCATGAGCGCAACCTGAAACCCCTATAAAGCCTTGCCTACCTGAGTAACCTTTGGTCATAGTTTTGTCACAGCAATAAACCTGAAGTAAGACACTTTTGTACCATTAGCTCATCAATCCTTTACTTTTTCCTAATAGAAAAGTATTAATATCTAGTTCATGAGAATTTCCAAAGTCCAAAATGATGATTTCAGGTCATAAAGCTAATAAGTGGTTCTAGGATTTTGAACATCATGATTCAGAGATTTTCCATTCCATCACACTAGTAAAACCCTGAGCAGACAGAGCAGAGACGTGACAGCAGAGGCTGGAGGCAGGGAGGAGAGTAAATCGCGCTAGAACGGATAAATAATGATGAGCACGTTGCAGGATGGTGAGCGCTATCTAGTATCACAGCCAGATCTTATACTTACACTAAGATAGAAATCCAAGAGCCAGAAATATAACCAATACAATGGAAGACATCAGTTCAAAAGAAAGCAATAGTTTCCTTTATAAAAGAATTGCGAGCAAACTGTCCTTAACATAACAATGCTAGCACTGTGGTCTTGTTTTTGTTTTTGTTTTTGTTTTTTTTTAATTTGTCACATCTTTTTTTGTATTTTTTATTAGATATATTCTTTATTTACATTTCAAAAGATTTCCCCTTTCCTGGATCCTTCCTCCCTGAAAGTCCCATAAGCCCTCTTCCCTCGCCCTGTTCCCCAATCAACCCCTTCCTGCTTCCTTGTCCTGGCATTCCCCTACACTGTGTGGTCTTATTTTTAACTAAGACTTTTCCATCTTTCTAGGTGACTAGAAGAGGGAGCCTTTGCCTCCTCCCATCTTTCTTTTTTTTTCTGTCATCTGCACTTGAGTTCTTGCTCATGAGCTCCTGGATATCATGCTGCATGAAGACATGTGACCGTTAATCAAAATTGTCTAGAAGCAGCTTGAAGAAAAACCTCTGGGCTTATCTCTAGGGACATTTACAGAGAGTTTAAACTAAGACATAAAGAGCCACAGAGAATATGAGTGGTACATTTTATGGACTTGTGTCCTAGATGCTAGAAGAAGAAAAAAGAAAGAAAGAAAATTGGGTTGAGTACCAGCATTCATCTGTTTCTTGACTCTGCATGCACTGTGACCAGCTGTCTTAGGCCTCTGCCTCCTCCTCCTCCTCCTCCTCCTCCTCCTTCTCCTCCTCCTCCTCCTCTTCCTTCTCCTCTTCCTCCTTCTCCATGACATATTTTACTTTCAACGTGTAACTTTCCCTTCCTTAAATAGCTTTGGCTAGGCATTTTTCATTATACACACACACACACAAAGATAACTAATACAAGAAGTAGGAACTCTAGTGAAAGTACCTGGGATATTTTAGGCAGCAGCCACTCTGTTTATGATCCTAAATAATCATGGCTCATTTTCACAAACAATCCACAGCTTACTCACAGTGAGAGATCCCCAAGCCATTAGCCTCATCTAAACAAAACTAAAGACAGCACAGAGCAGGAAAAGATGGCCATTTCCCTGATCTCCACAAGACCAAGAAGTAAGACCAACAGGAGTGGGTGTGGGAGTCTGGAAAACTAACTCACTCCACTACAGAGGATCAAAAGTCCACATTAAGCCATTTGCAAGAACCCATAGGGCCACGCAAGATACAAGCCTCCATTTCCAAAGGCCAGTTAACCTGGAGTTCTGAAGTCTGAGAACAGAGAACAGGGTATCCCAACTCCAGGAGAGAGAGAGAGAGAGAGAGAGAGAGAGAGAGAGAGAGAGCTTGGATGAGCTCACTTTCTCTTTGCCTTATTTATTCCATCTGCCCTGCTCACTCTTTAGGCCCTCTGATTAGCTCCACACATCTAGCTTCCTTACTCAGTGCACCAGTCTCCTCTAGAAACACACTACACACACACACACACACACACACACACACACCACCTTGGTGAACCTAATCAAAAAGCAAAACACCTGGGTTTCCTTTCCAAGAGAAGACAGATGCACTCAGTGCTTACTGAAGCATTGGGAATGAACAGTGCTTTGCCAGCTATGAGTCTTGCTTAACCCAGTCAGGGTGACACAGAATCAATCACTGCAGTCTCTCACAGGCTGCAGCAACACATGGTAAGATTTAGAAATTTTTGTCAGCAGAAAGCCTTTTCTGCATTTAGACAAAAGACCTAGTTTGTTTTTTAAGCAAAAGCATGAGAAATTGTCTTCAAAGGAAACAAGTAAAAGGATATGCTATGTAAGATTCTCTCAAAGAACATGATAATTAGCACAAATATGCTATAATTATAGTCTCAGGAATAGGTCTATTCAAAGTAGTCATTCACATATGTGATTATGCATGGCAGCTAAGTACAGCAGGCATAGGAAAGATTGTCAGTATGCAAATGTAAGCCCTACTAGGCCATACAATTTATCAAATGGAATTAATCTATTGAAAGGAAACACAATTCCCCCAAACATAGCAAGCAGCATTTTCCTCTTACTCCTGACACAGTCTTTGCGTTCATCATAATGCATTGTCTCTGATAATTCAAATGATTGTTTTTAAAGGTGAATTTCTTGATAACTACTTTTCCTTGTTATCAGGTATGTAGATAAAACTCATTTAAAAATACATTCGTTACTAGAAAAGGAGGTTAATAATGCCTTGCTTCTCCAGAGAATCAAAACACTGTCTTATCTTTGGGCATACACAGAACATGTTCCTTCCCCTTTTTAAGACCAAACTAAAGCCTACAAAAGCAGGGGAGTGCACACCTGTGGACAGATCCTGACAGTCACCACTCACTCAGCTTTCTAGTTTAATGGCCTGTGATTGAAATATAAATTGATCCTTCTTGCAGACTCTGTTGAGACCCATGCTGAGTATGAAGACAAAGGGCCCGTGGCTCACCCAGGCGAGCTCACCTCTGACTCCTCACAAATGACTTGTCAGACAGAACATGAGGCTTCCATAATTAAATATTATTTACATCAGAATGAAAAGGGCCCGAAGTTCATATTTCTGAACTACTGGCTACGGAAAAAATGGTCTCTCTTTCAGGGAAACCATTTCCTGCCTTGCCTTACATTGGACTAAGCAGGCCCGGGGAGCATCTAGCCAGCCCAAACCGGTCTGAGCTGAAAAACAAGGAAGAGGAAGGAGGAGTCTCCAGCTTCAGCCTCAGCCTTGGCCAAGCCTGTTTTCTACTCCCAGGAGGCAGGACTCTTGCTGTAAATCCTCACCAGAATAAAAGCCTTGAGACACTGACATGCAGCGAGACTGCACAGCTTTAAGTATAGAGTAGAGCCTTTGCTTTGGCACAGTAATCACTTCCAAATAAGCACAAATAACACTTCAAGGCTCCATCCATACACCCAGGCTCACTTAAGCACACAATAAATAACTGATGCTACAGGATGCCTGTACCTTCTAACAAGAACTCATAGGACCAGATTTGTTGTTTTTAAGACAAATTCCCAAATGTTTGATTTTCCAAATGAAGGTGCAAGAGCCAGATGCTGTCTGTGGTGAAAGCTTGCTAGCTCAGAGAGGCAGAGAAAGCACCCAGCTGAACTTCCTGCTCCACCCATGTCCCAGAAGGTAAAGGCCCTTTCTCCTCTGCGCTGTCTTAAACACCCTTCAACTCAAAGACCCTCCTTTTTCCTTCCTGGGGTTTCATATGGTCACTCACTGTCAAGTGGTTGCTGGCTCTCTTTAAAGATAAATCTCTTGGTAGCTACACTGGGCTCTACTGTTGTGAGAACTCTCTCTTTTGCTACAGGGCCCACTGTTTGATACTAGAGACTAGATTTTATTTATCAGATGTTCTTATAATGTTCACAGCAGACACATACACATAGAATTTGTTTCATAAACGCTCACTGAATAAATAAGAAGTAGACAGAGATCCACAGAGCTGAGCTATACCACAACTACTTGTTTACTGTACTGGGTTGCTCTGATACTGCTTATATTCTAATGCTAAATACTCGTTCCTCGAGATGCAGTTGGTGCTTCCCCCAAACAGATACTCAAGTGACACCATGTGAACCTTCTCCCTAATAACTCATCAATAAAAGGCTAGAGCCTGTAACTGAGCAGGGGAGGAAGAAAGATGGGATTGGAGATTACAGAGAGGGCAAAGAGAGGAGAGGAGGAAGCTACCATGACTGTGTGGCCAAGAGAAACAGTAAATAACAAGAGTCATTATAGCTGAGGAATAAGTTAGATCCGCCCAATCTAAGCATATGGCTTTTAAGTAAAATATCTGATTTGTGTGTCTTTTATGCAGGCTTATTAGGATTGTAAATTTTTACTACAGTTTACAGTAACCACAAAGCTCTTGGTTTAAAGGTGAGTGCTAGGGCTAAGCCACACCATAACCAAGTTTTCCAGTTCACAGTCTTGAGATTCACAATGTGATCAAATATTCTGCAGAATTTGGGTATGATGGTTAATATTGGTTGTGAACCTAATTTCATTCATAACTACATAGTGTATGATTAAAGATACCTTTGGCTGTGTCTACTAGGATGAATTGAGAGATGTTTAACTATGAAAGGAAGGTCCACCCTACATGTGGTTCGCACCCACGCGCTGGAGTCACAGTCTAAACAGAGAAAGGAGAATACCAGTTGGACACTGTCATCCTCTTGTCTCTGCTTCCTAATCTGACTAGATCCTGGAAGCAGTTCTCCTCCAGCTGCCATGCCTTCCCCACCTGACAGGCCGAGGCTCCAACCCACCAGCCTGAGCGAGCCCTTACTGTTAGTTCCTTCTTGTAGGTTATTAAAGTCATAGCAGTAGAAAAAGTAGTTCATACATGAAGTATTACTCAAAGACAAACAATACCATAACATACCAAATACCTTTCTTCAGAATGCTATTGGAGCACCCTGCTTTGCACTGTCTTTGGGTCTCTGTCCATTTTTTATTAATTTTGTGAGTGTTCATTAAACAAAAATTTTATATGTACATGTCTGTGGTGAACATCATAAGAACACTTGATGAATGAAATCTAGTCTCTAGCATTAAAGAGCAGGCCACTTAGTAAGAAAGATAATTCTTTCAACAGTAAGAACCTAGTGCAGTCATTAAGAGATGTATTTTATAAAGATAATTGACTAAAAAAATTTGCATGTAGGAAAAGCAGTGGACTGAAAGGACCTCAAACTCTAGGCTTAGTCACAGCTCAGTCCCTGGTGCGCTACTGGGGGGTGAGCATGAATTCCTTTGGGTTCAGTTTATTTTCTCCAGAAAAGAATGGCCACTGTTACTCTTCTCCTCAGTTTTGCCTTAGATAAAATGAAACATTTTCAAAGTACTTAGAGACAGAATGATTATGGTCGTTAATCTTATGTATTAACTTGAGTAAATCATGACTCAAGTCTATGAAGGCTGTATCTGTAATGTGTCTTCTACAAAAAAGTAGCATTTGATTTAGTGGACTAGGTAGGGAAGACTGTCCTTGCCTATGCTGGGTGAACAGTCGCCAGCATACTGAGGGTCTTAAAGAATAAAACCTCTATCATTGTTTGCAGCCTCACTGTTGACTAGAATAGCTCATCTTGTCTTGTTCAGACTAGGATTTCCAGTACCAACCAGCCCATGGCTCTCAGGACTTTACACTCAGGATTTTCTGTACCTCCAGTTTACAGACAGTAGGTTGTGGCCATGCTCAGCCTCTGTATTTACCTAAGCCAGTTCCTGAAGATAAGAATGTGCATGGCTAGAAGGTTGGGTGGAAAGGTGGGTGGATGGATGGGGGCAGGGAGGTGGGTGGATGGATGAATGAATGGATAGATGGATGGATGATGGATGGGTAATGAATATATGGATGCTTAGAAGGGTAGGTGGATGGATAGATGGAAGGGTGGATAGGTAGATGAGTGGGTGGATGGATGGGTAGATGGATGGATGATGGATGGGTAATGAATGGATGGATTGATACATATAAAATAGATATGGACACAAATTGTGGGATAAATACAAGCATAGAATTCCCTTTTATTTGTTCTGATTTACTGAAAGACCCTGACTGATACAATGATAATTCTAAAGACCTAAAGCTCAAAATAGCTAATATTAATCAGGTAGACTATGTCAAGTACTTTGTTAAGAAATTTAAACATTTTTCAAGTCTTCACACTATTAACATCCTTCTTTGTGTAGATGAGAAAGCTACAATGGCTGGATTTAGTTACACAGTTCCCAAGCCACTCCATAATGTGGTTTATTCTCTGAAACTTATATAAGCTCAATGACAACGGATCATCTTCAGCCCTTCCAGCCCTAAACTCATAAATAAAAAAATAAGATAAGATAGAACCCAGAGAAACAAATAAACCCATTAAAAAGTGGGGTACAGAGCTAAACAAAGAATTTTCACATGAGGAACGTCGGAGAGCTGAGAAACACCTTAAGAAATGTTCAACATCATTAATCATTAGGGAAATGCAAATCAAAACAACCCTGAGATATCACCTCACACCAGTCAGAATGGCTAAGGTCAAAAACTCAGGAGACAGCAGGTGTTGGCGAGGATCAATGGAACAGGATTGAAGATCCAGAAATGAACCCACACACCTATGGCCACTTGATCCTCGACAAAGAAGCTGAAAACATCCAATGGAAAAAAGATAGCCTTTTCAACAAATGGTGCTGGTTCAACTGGAGGTCAGCATGCAGAAGAATGCGAATTGATCCATCCTTGTCTCCTTGTACTAAGCTCAAATCCAAATGGATCAAGGACCTCCACATAAAGCCAGACACTCTGAAGCTAATAGAAAAAAAACTGGGGAAGACCCTTGAGGACATCGGTACAGGGAGAAAGTTTCTGAACAGAACACCAATAGCGTATGCTCTAAGAGCAAGAATTGACAAATGGGACCTCATAAAATTACAAAGTTTCTGTAAGGCAAAGGACACCATCAAGAGGACAAATCGGCAACCAACAAATTGGGAAAAGATCTTCACCAATCCTACATCAGATAGAGGGCTAATATCCAATATATATAAAGAACTCAAGAAGTTAGACTCCAGAAAACCAAACAACCCTATTAAAAAATGGGGTACAGAGTTAAACAAAGAATTCTCACCTGAAGAACTTCGGATGGCGGAGAAGCATCTTAAAAAATGCTCAACTTCATTAGTCATTAGGGAAATGCAAATCAAAACAACCCTAAGATTTCATCTTACACCAGTCAGAATGGCTAAGATTAAAAATTCAGGAGACAGCAGGTGTTGGAGAGGGTGTGGAGAAAGAGGAACACTCCTCCACTGCTGGTGGGGTTGCAAATTGGTACAACCACTCTGGAAATCAGTCTGGCGGTTCCTCCGAAAACTGGGCACCTTACTTCCAGAAGATCCTGCTATACCACTCCTGGGCATATACCCAGAAGACTCCCCACCATGTAATAAGGATACATGTTCTACTATGTTCATAGCAGCCCTATTTGTAATTGCCAGATGCTGGAAAGAACCCAGGTATCCCTCAACAGAAGAGTGGATGCAAAAAATGTGGTATATCTACACAATGGAGTACTATTCAGCCATTAGAAACAATGAATTCATGAAATTCTTAGGCAAATGGATGGAGCTAGAGAATATCATACTAAGTGAGGTAACCCAGACTCAAAAGGTGAATCATGGTATGCACTCACTAATAAGTGGATATTAACCTAGAAAACTGGAATACCCAAAACATAATCCACACATCAAATGAGGTACAAGAAGAAAGGAGGAGTGGCCCCTGGTTCTGGAAAGACTCAGTGAAACAGTATTCAGCAAAACCAGAACGGGGAAGTGGGAAGGGGTGGGTGGGAGGACAGGGGAAGAGAAGGGGGCTTGCAGGACTTTCGGGGAGTGGGGGGGCTAGAAGAGGGGAAATCATTTGAAATGTAAATAAATTATATCGAATAAAAAAAAAAGAAATGTTCAACATCATTAATCATTAGGGAAATGCAAATCAAAACAACCCTGAGATATCACCTCACACCAGTCAGAATGGCTAAGGTCAAAAACTCAGGAGACAGCAGGTGTTGGCGAGGATGTGGAGAAAGAGGAACACTCCTCCACTGCTGGTGGGGTTGCAAGATGGTGCAACCACTTTGGAAATCAGTCTGGTGGTTCCTCAGAAAACTGGGCATGTCACTTCCTGAGGACCCTGTTATACCACTCCTGGGCATATATCCAGAGGATTCTTCAGCATGCAATAAGGACACATGCTCCACTAGGTTCATAGCAGCCCTATTTATAATAGCCAGAAGCTGGAAAGAACCTAGGTGTCCTTCAACGGAGGAATGGATACAAAAAATGTGGTATATTTATACAATGGAATACTATTCAGCCATTAGAAACAATGAATTCATGAAATTCTTAGACAAATGGATGGAGATGGAGAACTTCATACTAAGTGAGGTAACCCAGTCTCAAAAGATCAATCATGGTATGCATTCACTGATAAGTGGATATTAGCCTAGAAACTTTGAATACCCAGGACATAATCCACAAATTAAATGATGTCCAAAAAGAATGGTGGAGTGGGCCCTGGTTCTGGAAAGACTCAGTGCAAGAGTATAGGGGAATTCCAGAACAGGGAAATGGGAAGGGGTGGATGGAAGAACAGGGGGATGGAAGAGGGCTTATGGGACTTGTGGGGAGTGGGGACCCAGAAAAGGGGAAATCATTTGAAATGTAAATAAAAATATATAAATAAAAAAAAGATTTAAAAAATCCTCAAGAAAATGTCTAATCCCAAACAATTCTAAATGATGCAGTAAAGGTGAAAACTGCTTGAGGCACAAAGAGGAAGCCACTAATTCTTATTCATCAGCATTTGTTCTTGTGTCATAAAACCTCGTTTTATATGTTTACATGCATGCAGTGTTAACACATTCCTTAGTGCTTTTTAAGACCTACTGGGACTTAATCATGTTCATCTTCCCTAAGTCTTTAGAATGTCTGTTGTTAAAATTGGGTGGACAGATGGATCGTGTCTGTTAACCTAGGCTGTTTTACTTTGACTCTTACTTCTTCTGATCATTTCTTTGTCTTTCCAAACATCTGGAGAACATTAAGGCCCCTTTGTTATATATGACCAATAACTTGCTGTGCATTACGATGACAATGCTTGCCTTACTTACCAGGTTCTAAGTTCTGCCTTGCTTGCCACCAGATTTCTGAGTTATATCTCACAGAAAGTAATTATAAAACATTTAAATAATGCAAAACTAGTGTATCTTCTAAGCCCTCTCTCTTTAAGTAGTTACTATAGAGCTATCTAAAAGCAATTTTGCTCCTAAAGGTACACCTAGTATTACTGATCTGTTTAAGATGACTCAGAATTCTTTAATCCAATACCAGAATTGTGAATACCAGAAGACTGTGATGGGTATTATCCTTTAAGGTATAATTTCATTCTATTGAAAAGCTAAGAAGGGAGTGGTTTCTTAAAAACTGCCCCCATAGTTGTATACTAAATCTGAATCATCTCATGTCTAGACTATATTTTACTGTCTAGACCCTGAGAAATGCTACAAAAATCTAAAACAGCAAAGAAGCCATGCATTGTGCTATTTCTTGCTGTTCCAGTTCATTCATGTGAGTCCATGAATTCGAAACCAACCTACAAAACACAGCCAGAACATCTGAAGCACAAAAGCATAAAAGAGAATAGAAATATAAGAATAAATAAGCAAAGCTCAGCCTTGCTCATTAAAACAGAAAAGAAACAATGTCATAAATTTTTGGAAGGTTTTAAAATATTCCAATTACACTTGAGTTCAGTACCCTGATTCTGAACACTTCATAAATTGCCACAGGTCCATACTTTTACAAGACAAGACCAAACCACAAGGTATACAGGGACAGTTTGGTTTCAGGTTGACATAGCATATGTTGGGAAACACATTCATATACCTGGTGTACCAAAACTTAAAGCAGCACAGCACTAAAGAAAAGAGAGGCCCACACCATGGTCAAGTGGTTACCATGCTTGCCCTGCCCACAGCAGCACATCACCAGCCCAAGAAAACCCCACAATTAGAAGGAGGCTTTCTGCTGAATATTTCTATATCCCCATTAAGTTAAAAGACTGTCACTCTAACCCTAGTAAATTATAGAGCATCTCTGTTTAAATCACATAACCATATAACGAAGTTCCCTTTACCCTATTAACTGTCTAGTACATCATCAGGGTTTTTGTTAATTTTTTTAGAATATTTTTTGGGTGGGGGATTAGTTTTCAAGACAGGGTTTCTCTATATAACCCTGGCTGTCCTGGAACTCATTCTGTAGACCAGGCTAGCCTTGAGCTCAGAAATCCACCTGCCTCTGTCTCTCAAGTGCTGGGATTAAAGGCATGTGCCCCCACTGCCCAGCAATTTTTTTTTTAAATTTTCAATGACAGTTACAACAGTTCTCCTTTTCATCTCATCTCTCCAAACCCTCCCATACACTTCTCCTTACTATTTTCATTAATGGTTATTGAATGGTTATCAAATGCATGTATGACTACCATTAAGTTTTAACTGAAAATAGAAACTACCACAAAATGCTTAAAATGGAAATTGCTCAATGCATGCCATTTTCCACATGGGACTTGTAATGGCTGAGGTAGTGAGCGGGAGCTACAGGTAAGCCCAGAGATTACTGAGGGGCTGAAAATTCCCTAGGATTAGGGGAAGAAAGAGGACAGAATGTGAAGCTGTGAACAGACTCCTAAGAAGCTGGAGTCTCAGCTACCATCAAAACAGAGGACACAAGTCTCATCTCTATCTTTCTTCTGACCAAAGGAGCACGCATGGTGGAAGTCATCTCCCCTGTGACACAGAAAAGCGGCGGAAACCATGGATCCAGGGAGGAAGCACTTAAACAAGCCCATAGCTACTGTCACTTACCCAACCACTGACAAGTATTTTCCTGGCTCCCTAAAGCAAATATCTGGTCATTTTAAAAAACTGACTCACAGTAGAGACCAATAGATTCATATTCTAATATAAAATATTTTGTTACTAAGAAACTTTTTCTGATGCTATCGTTCTTATATTCTTGTGTTTTATATTCATTTCACATTGAAAGGTTTCTTCCAAAGGCTATCACAGATGAGTGCATTATTGTAAAAGATGTCATGTTTAAACTGCACTCCGTGGCGAGGATTGTTCGTAATAGGCAAGAGGAGGAATCTGGCATAGCTTGTCAGTGTGTTTCTTCAAAGTGGAAACTGTAGGGAAAACTAAAATCTAAGGAGGGAAAATTAAAAACCAGAGGCTATTATGAAACTCAAAGGGCAGAACACTGCTGAGCCTTCTGACAATTGCTGGTAGTAAGTAATAATCACTTCAGGAAATAAAAGCCTTTTCCAAATCATATCTAAAATCACTGTTGTTGAAAGGTCTTGCAGGAATTTAAACTACTTGGAAACTAAGAAAAGCTATCTTGGAATATTCATAACACACAAGACCTGCTGTGATCCCGTGAAATATTGATTTTGATTGACTAGTTCAATCACTGCACTCTAAGTCCCTGATTGCTCATGGCCATATTTCTTTGGCCCATGACCTCATGAGATTGTACAAGAAAAATAACTCCTAAGTGCAGTCATTACTGCCTGTCTGAGGCCCTCCCTGTCTGTTGGTGAATCATGCTGTGGAAATCATATCAGAATGGCCCGAGGCATGAGGGGTTTGCACATCCAGGCCTTTGTCCTTCTACACTGCAGTCGATAGTGTCTAGAGACCAGAGGCAATGTTATTAAAATCACCAGTAAGCTCGCTTGGTGGTCCTTCCTGCCGAGGCAGGCTCTGCCATGTAAGGGATGTGAAATTCAAAACTCAGACACAGTAATGCCCATTAAGGATCCTCTGACAATCTCTGCAAAATTAGGAATGCATCAGCTACAGCTGGGGAAATTACAATCTTATTTTCTCCACTGCTCCTGGAGTTTTTAATGCTTTCTTCTACTTTAAAATAGCAAGTGGAATGGGTCCACCTTGCTCTGCTAAAAAAAATAACTAGGTCTTTGCAGGGATGGGAGGTGGTGAGAAGAAAACTATTAATTCAGTTCCTTTCTTAGACATTAGCTTGAGAAGAAACAATGGTCACCTCCTCAGGAATATTGGAACTACTTTTGAAAACTTGGACCCAGTCAGAGGCAAACGGAGACAAACAGATTTGTTCCTATAATGCCACAGTAATTGATTTAGCTTTTAATGGAACCAAGATAGGAAAGCTGATACCATAGGGAAAAGAAAACAGACACTACTAAGAGACAGTTCAAAATGGCACCAGGACAGCTGAGCAGGAAAATGGAGTGACAAGAGCAAATAAATCCTTTGCCGTGGAAGTGAATGCTCACACTGCTCTCAAATGCCTTTATTTCTTCGTTATTTTAGAATAATTATTAAAGATCTCAACAAAACTCCCATTTTCCTACTTTGGGAAAAAAGATAAAACATATATTTGCTTCATGCTGCATGGTTTGATATCCCAGTGTGAGCAGGCAGCACAAACTTGCTTTAACTTATATAATTTCAAGAAAATAAAAGAAAATACAGCTTTATGTTTAATTTCTCATGTCGCCTGAACGTCACTGGCCAGCAATGCCTTCCCTTGACGTCTTGCCTTTGAGCCTAAACTCTGCCATGGTTCACATTTCAAACACTTATTTCCCCAGATAGTGGCTCTATTTTGGAACGTCGTCAGAACTTTGGAAAAGAAGGTCTCATTGGAGAAATTGACAATCATGCTAAATAAGATAAGGAAGCCATACTCAGAAAAAATATCATGTTTCTTCTACATAAAGAATCTAAACTGTTTAAAGTCTTGAAAGTAGGTTGGGGTATCTAGGAAGAGGAAGGGTTCCAACAGGAGGGAACAGGACAAGAGAGGGTTAATATAAACCATAAGCATTACATACGTGCATGGAACTACGTGAAGAGGCTCATTGTTCTGTGTGATTAATATGCACTAATCAAAATGACACAAGAAAATGTCATTTCTTTGTAACATTTCCTGGCCTAGCTAAATAAAATGTATGTATATAGCTATGCTGTCTAAACTTGCAGTTTTTAGTACAGTACAATGACACAGGCATTTGCTACAGTTTCAATGTGTTAAAATGTTAAGATCTAGCCAAATGAGGGGGTTGATAGGCAGGGTTTCCACAAGGCCAGGGGTCCAGCAGTGTTTCTCTGCAATGACAAAGTCCCTGAGATAACCAGCTTAGGAAGAGGAAAGGCCTTTCAGGCTCATACGTTCAGATGTGTCAGCCCATTGTCACAATTAGTGCTTTCAGGAGAGTGACACGATGTACATATGTGCACATGGAGCATGGTGTGTGCATGGAGATAGATCACAGGACAGCTTCTCAGAGTTGCTTCTCTCCCTCCACACTCGTGTCCAGGACTCCAGGGTATCACCAAGCACCTTTACCTGCTGTGTTCTCTCACCAGCCCATATACTCAATGGTTTCTAATGATTAATTTTGACCTCTTAGGATAATTATTCATCTGTTCCTTGAAAATATGTCAGCTGTCATAAGCTTTGCCCAATCTTTCCATACTAAAATAATTAATGGAGAACTGCACAAGACAAAATAATAAAATAATATCTATAACCACTCTTTTACTTTAATTTCTATTTAAGTAGGAGCTCTATTCTTAAATTAATTTCTAACATCTTGAGCAAGCAGAAGCGCTCATCAGGTACAGGTGTTTGGTGCCCTGAGGGGATCCCAGAGTTTACATGAAAGTGGTCAAAGAGAAGCAGCTGCGTGCGTTTGTCCTCTGACTCTACAGATGTGCGTGGTACACACACTTGCATTCACACATCATGAACACACACAGTTATAACACATTCTAAATAAAATAATAATTGCAGCACTTTAAACACTTTGATACAAACACCCATAAGGATTAAGACCACCAGAGACTCTGAAATACAAACATGGAGATCAGTATGGTATCTGCTATCAGATCAACAGGAATCTATATGCAAAGCTTGGACTGAACTCCAAGTGAAAAACGTAAATCTGTAAGGGTCCTGTGAATAGTCCCGAAGCTGGACAAAGCCTCAGTAAGTAACGATGCTTGTCTTTCATTGTCTGGAAAAACGAGTGATGAATGAGCCTCAGTTTCCTCCAGGGAGCCTCTTAGAACACACCACAGGCTGGGTTGGGAAGGGCAGGAGGTCTCTGCCTGCCTTGTCTTGCCTGCTCTGCTAGACAAGCCACACTTCTGTCCTCATCATCACAAAGCTAGTAGTGGGTCCTGCGGAGCTGCCTGCCTCAACTCTCATAGCCCCTCCTGCCTTGGGAAGGGACAGGGTAAAGAAAAAACCTTAGGAGACTCTTCATGACTCTAAGAGACCCAGCATTACCAATTTCCAGGCACCGGACGCGTGGCTGGTACTGAAGAGGCCAGGGAACAAGCTTGCCTGCTTACCTGAGCTGTCCTAATTGATGAAACAAAACACCTTCCATCCCTCTATCTTACAGGCAAGGAGGAAAGGAAGTCTCCCAACTTTATGTTACCAAATTGAGTTTTTAGTGGCTAAAATACTTGTTTATGCCCTTGGCTGATGTATTAAAGAAGTTGCTTCATTAATGCATAACATGAAAAATAAACCTGTTAAGAGGACTTATCCAACATTATCATTTAATTACCAGCACGTCCCTATACGCAATTATAGTGGTACTTCATTAGACACATGCACTGAGACTTTCTAATTAAACCCTCCCAGGTAGCCTGGTGCTCAGCAGATTTGATTAGCGATTTTATCTTTCTTTTTCTCATCAAAAGTAAAATAACCTACCTTTGTGCTTAAGTCAAAAAATAGTAGTCTCCTCTTCTGGTCTTCTTTGCACAGCGGTAAGCAGGTTGCCTCTGGGGACTCCTTCATTTCTAATAATTCTGCTAGAGAACACTGCAGCAAGGGGCTGAACATAATTCCAAGTCTCGCTGCAATCATACAGTCTAGGAACTACAGAGCTTAAGAGTCACATTAACCTGGTTTCAAGCCCCATCTCCACTGCTACTTAGTTGTGCTGCTAGCAAATGACTTCATTTCTGTGTCACTGTGAGGAATAAAAGATAAAGTGTGGGGTGACTACTCTAGAGTTTGATACTCAGTAGGGGCTGGTTTCTATTGTTCCTTTTATAGTGCTGTTCTTACTATCAGGATGTAAACAAGTGAAATTGGAAATTTGTTAGGGTACACATTTCCTCCAAGCATTTCTTTGTTTGTGTTTCTAATTTCTTTGTTATGTGTTTATTTTTACTTGATTTTTCTTTTAGAGACAGGATCTCACCGTATAGCCATAGCTGAACTGGATTTCTATATAAGTCAGGATGGCATGTGCCACCACACCCCAACTTAATTTTAAACTACTGACTACAATATCCATGCAGTTTCCTGGGGCTCAACAGACTGCCACTCATCACTTAACTCTAGGTCTGAACTTGAGAGTTGTAGCCATTACTCTCTGTCCACAAGCCCAATCCATTCTCTGCTTTTCCTGGTCTGTCCTGGGCCCCAGACAATAACCACTTGTCTTTCCTTGCTTCTGGCTAGTGTCCAGTCAAAGAGAAGCACCAACGGGAAATCTGCAGGATGGAGAAAACAGATCAGGCACGTCACATGTCCCTGGGGGAGCTGTCACCCAGGCCTCTTCTCGGGTCAGCCTCCCGGACTCCTTGCTCTTTGCCATCTCGGTCATTAGAGGCTTCTTCCTTCTACTTCCTAACACCTCAGCACCAGCACTGGTTTGCTTAGCCACATCTGTAAAGTAGCCCTTCCAGATTCCAACTAAGTCTGCCTTTCTTTCCTATCGGAACCATATTGACAATTTACAATACAGCCAAGTATTAGGTTTAGTGCAAAGAAATAAATCTAGTATGTCCACATCCTAACATGTGAATCGTGTGACTTCATACTAACTTTTCTTTCTTTCTTCAGAAACTAGAAACCATGAGCCATGTTCCCCACACCATGGTCAGCACAACAACCTGGTGATGTGTGTACACACAAAGGGAGTAAAAACATTCACACTACATTCTGAGCGAGACGGGAGAGAAGGCAGGAGTGTAGAGAATTACAAGAAAATCTTTTAGCTTGTCCTAAAACAAAAATGGGAAATTAAGGGTCTGAATAATAAGAAAGTTTCATTTTAGGAGCAGAACCAAATTCAATGTGACAGTGACCTGAAGATCAATAATATATTGAACAAAGTGATTTGGAGTTGAGAATGCTCTGCTGTGGGTAAAGTGGAGTTCAAAACAGGCTGCAAATGTGGCCAGGATTTAAAGTTTTTACTGAACCCTGTGCAAAAGGATTCAAATCATGGAATGATTTGGTCCAACAAAAACTTAGACTTATCATTTTAGGAGCAGTAAAAGTGGCCAGTTCACAAGATTGTCTAATAAAGATGAACCATGGAAATCCAAATTCCACATAGAGGCACAGAAGTATGATTTTAGAGAGCAGTCTGATGCTGTGTCCACTTAGCAAAATAATAGAAGTAGGTTTTCCCTTGGGGACTGAGAGATCCTCAACCTCTCTGTGTAATGTTTGCTCATGTGGAAACGGAGAATACAGGTACTCTGTGGTCATGTGTCCTCAGCTTTGATCAGATAGGCATCTCCATATTAACCACAATCCATCCCAAAAAAAGTTTCTTATAAATGTAAGCTAAATAATTTCTAAGTAAAATAAAATAATTGGTAATTAAACTGTCAGACTTCAGAATCTGCACACACTATAACTGTTTTCCCTAAAGTATCATTAGAATTTTTATTCTGACAACAGGATCATCTTACCCTATTATATTTTTAGAGAATACTTTGATAGAATATATACACGCTTGCATGCAGGCACACACACACACACACACACACACACACACACACACACCACCCTCTATAACATCCCAGTATAGCAACCATACGTAACCTTATGATAACTACCCAAGATTTGAATGCCAGGTTGTTGAAAGCATGTCACCAGTTGATCCTAACTCTCAAGTGTTTTCATGTGCCAGATTTCTCTATGTATTGTACCAGAGTCAATTCAGTCATATGATAGAAGCTACAATTCCCTGGTCAGGATAATCCAAGGACCTGAGATCAGATCATCAGCTCGTCGGTGGAAAAACTAGACCTAGAGGAACACAAATGTATGTCTAGTGCTGGAGAGCAGAGGCAAGAAGATCCTGGGGTTAGCTGGCCACTCAACAGATACACTTGGGGAGTTTCTTCTTCAGAAAGAGACCCTGTCTCTAAAAATAAGGTAGAGAGCAATAGAGGAAGACAACCAACCTCTGACCTTCACCAGGTATGTACACACATGGTCAACACACACACACACACACACACACACACACACACACACACACCAAAATACATTTTAAAACAAAGCTAAATAGGCTAGGAGGGATATATGGGTTCTTGCATTTTAATTCCAGCAAAAACTAAATAGAAAATTATTTTCTGTTGAGCTCTGCCATTGAATTATTATACAATTTCACTTCCTCCTTGTCCTTTTAAAAGCATTTAAACATCCTATTTTGGGAAAGATCCCATTAAAAGAGGTAGACTCTGTGGGAAACACATTGCATTTCATGTTTTAAGGCCTAGATTCACTTGGAAGTTAATAGCAATAGTAGGGAAAGGAGCAGCCATAAACTATATTGTATATCCTCTGTAATTAACACAGTTTGGTGCTGGCCTATTGAATAGACATGTTAGTCATCAAGGGAAAACAGAGTCCAAAAATAAACCCTGTTGTGCATAGTGCTCAGTACCGTGTTGCCCCAAATCAAGTGGGAAAGGTAGGCATGTATTTAATGGTACATGGCTGGCAACATGAAAGCTGATTAAAATTCTATTCCTTTCTCAAAACAGGAGAAAGCATAACATAATTAGAAACTTAAATGGGCTATACAAGCGTGAGCATTTGTGAAGTTTTCTGTAACGTAGACTTAGAGAATATTAACTAAAAACAGAAAAGGGAGAATCACCTGTGAGATGCTTTTAAGTTCATGAACAACCTGTCAACAAAATACCAGATATATACCCTGTTTAGACCATGATTTTACAAAATTTCCACAAAAATAACTAAAGACAAAACATGGAAAGCATACTGACTATTTGATGGCATGAAGGACGATTTGTCTGACTCGTGTCATTTGCAGTGAGCACTGTGACTACATTCTTCAAAAGGAGTGTTGTTTGGTGGACACAGAATCAACTAAGGGTGGAAAAGTATGTGTAAAATTCTATTCTAAAAGCTTCCTCCTGGGTGGGGTTAGTAAGGAGTGTGCACACTGCATGGCAGTACCTGGGAGCTGTGTGTTGGTGGGGTGGTACACAGTGTCATTCTCTGCAGAAATTACCTGTAAAAGGATTTTCACAGACACAAATGAAAGCCTTGTGTGGTGATGCATGACTGTAATCCCAGAACTCAGGAAAGGAAAGCAGGGGGGTGGAGACTTCAACAACCATGTGAGCTGCCTCTCAGCCACCCCCTCCCTCCAAGGGGCAGTTACATGTGATACTCAGATCCACCATCCAAGGTTTTTTATCAATCAGGGCACTCACACATGCTAAGCCCCTCCTTTCTTATGTGAGAAGAACATAATCAAAATTATACTGAGTGTCTTACCATCTCAACATCTGGATCATGATAATGGTTCACAGAAGGAAAGAAAAGTTTTTAAAATCTAAATAAACACTCAATCAAAAGTCAGCCATGGCTTTTTGTTTTGCTTTGTTTGGGTTGTTGTTGTTGTTGTTGTTGTTGTTGTTGTTGTTGCTGTTGTTTGGTCTGCATAGCTGTTTTTGGCTTTGTTCTTTTGTTTGTTTGATTTTTGATTTGGGTTTTTTTTTCAGCAATAGACAAGTGCTCAGATTCACTGGGCCTCTTATTCTTCCCCATCAGTTAGCAGGTGCCATTGCCCTGAGGATTCTATGAAGTTTCCCTGGACATTAACATTCTGAAGCCATTTTTAATTTAAGTTGGAAATTTCCTCATAGATTTACTTGGGTCACTTTAATACTAATTGTATTCCTAGAATTATCATTTACTTTGTATAGTAAGTATCTGAACCCTAAAAATGAGTTTTTCTATTTATCACTCATTCCCAGAAGGCATATCTCATCTTGTCAGAAATTAATAAATGCTGATTAATTAAATTCTATGAAGTGATTCCATTTGGAGTGGTACCTCCAAAGGCTGATTAATCTAAATTTACTCTCCCTGATTTGTTGTCATATGTTATGTAAATATCAAAACATACATAATATCTCCAAAACAATCTCATAATTGTCTCCTAGAAAAGCTATAAATGTACTTAAAAAGCAGGGTGTGACCAACTTAAAATGGCCATTTTTGCTGTGACCTAAGTTATAATAACTTAGCTTCAGGGTTTTAGTGGCTGCATGTGATAAGGATGGGAGAAACTCCTCAGTATGAGAGGCCTTTGGTCCTGAGAAGGCTCCATGCCCCAGTATAGGGGAATGCCAGGACAGGGAAGCAGGAGTGGGTGGGCTGGTGAGCAGGGGAAGAGGGATGGGATAGGGGGTTTGGGGAGGGGAAACCAGGAAAGGCAATAACATTTGAAATGTAAATAAAGAAAATATCTAATAAAAAGAAGCTGTTAAAACAACAACAAAAGAAACTGGTTCTATCATAGTCAGCAGTGTGATCCCCCAGATTACACGGAGCTGCGAAGAACAACCTAGCTCATACTGGTGCTCCAATGAGAACAATGAGCTAGTGTGGTGGGTGTTTATACAGGTGACACTCACTTGCATTAACTGTGTAAAGGCTGGCTGGCCATGTAAGGAGTTGTATAGCATCTTTCAATGGCATGTGCCTAAAATTATCTACAAAAATAATGAAAAAGAGAAACAAAGTTAAAGAGAAACAAAGTTTAAGAGACAAAGGACTTACTAAGACCCTGTGTGCCACAACAAACATCTAGAATTGACGTGTAGTTAAAAAATATGCACACTCCAGAGAAAAACTCAGCTGCAGGGTCATGGTGACAACATGGGTTTGAGTTCTGGGAACCATAAGGGCCTTTTCTCACAAAACCTAGAGAAAACCTAGAGAAAGACAAAACCTAGAGTGAGACAAAAGCAGTTCAATTAGAGCATGTACCTGTGGTCATTTGTTATCCACAAATCAATGAAATGGCTAAGCCAAGCCCTGGGGCACTTGGTCATGCATTCTCCTCAGTGGGTTTCCTGAAGTTCCTCCAAGTCTATTAATTGTACAAATCACTGTAGTAAAACTCCTTGTTCAGTGCTCTCTCCTGACTAACAAGCACACACTAGAGTGCAGTACAGAGTAGAAGGAGATCAAGAACTTCCACATAAAACCAGACACACTGAAACTAATAGAAAAGAAACTGGGAAGAGCCTTGAGCACATGGGCACAGGGGAAAATTTCCTGAACAGAATACCAATAGCTTATGCTGGAAGATCAAGAATTGACAAATGGGACCTCATAAAATTACAAAGCTTCTGTAAGGCAAAAGACACTATCAAAAGGAAAAAATGGCAACCACAAATTGGGAAAAGATATTTACCAACCCTACATCTGACAGAGGGCTACTATCTAATGTATTCAAAGAATTCAATAGGTTAGACTCCAGAGAGCCAAATAACCCTATTAAAAATGGGGTGCAAAGCTAAACAAAGAATTTTCACCTGAGGAATATCAAATGACTGAAAAATACCTAAAGAAATGTTCAACATCCTTAGTCATCAGGGAAATGCAAATCAAAACAACCCTGAGATTCCACCTCACTCCAGTCAGAATGGCTAAGATCAAAAGCTCAGGAGACCGCAGGTGCTAGCAAGGATATGGAGAAAGAGGAACACTCCTCCACTGCTGGTGGGATTGCAAGCTGGTACAACCACTCTGGAAATCAGTTTGGCTGTTCCTCAGAAAACTGGGCATGATACTATCAGAGGACCCTGTTATACCACTTCCTGAGCATATACCCAGAGGATTTCCCAGCATGCAATAAGGACACATGCTCCACTATGTTCATAGAAGCCCTACTTATAATAGACAGAATCTGGAAAGAATCCAGATGTCCCTCGATGGAGGAATGGATACAGAAAATGTGGTATATTTACACAATGGAATACTACTCAGCTATTAAAAACAATGAATTCATGAAATTCTTAGGCAAATGGGTGGAACTGGAAAATATCATCCTGAGTGAGGTAACCCAGTCACAAAAGAACACACATGGAATGCACTCACTGATAAGTGGATATTAGCCCTGAAGCTTGGAATACCCAAGACACAATTCACATATCAATGATGCCCAAGAAGAAGGAAGAACAAAGTATGGATGCTCTGGTCCTTCTTAGAAGGAGGAACACAATACCTACAGTGGGAGATACAGAGACAAAGTGTGGAGCAGAGACTGAGGGAGACCATCCAGAGACTGCCCCACCTAGTGATCCATCCCATATACAGTTACAAAACCGAGACACTATTATTTATGCCCACAAGTGCTTGCTTACTGGAGTCAGATATAGCTGTCATCTGGGAGGCTCTGCTAGAGCATGACAAATACAGAGGGGGACACTCTCAGCCAGCCATTGAACTGAGCACAGGGTCCCCAAAGGGGGCGATAGAGAAAGAACCCAAGGAGCTGAAGGGGTTTGCAGCGCCATAGGAGGAACAACAATATGAACCACCCAGTGTTGCCAGAGCTCCTAGGGACAAAAACATTGACCGGACAACACACATGGCGCTACCCAGGTTCCAGATGCATAGGCAGCAGAGGGTGGCCATGTTGGACATCAAAGGGAGGAGAAGACCCTGGTCCTGGAAAGGCTCAGTATAGCAGTGTAGGGAATACCAGGACAGGGAAGCAGGACAGGGTTTATTGGGGAACTGGGGAAGGGAGATGGCTTATGGGGATTTTCTTTGTTGGGGGGAGGCACCAGGAAAGGGGAAATCTTTTGAAATGTAAATAAAGAATATATGTAATTTTAAAAAGCTACAAAAAAGGAGGTACTTTCTTTAATTAAAAAGAAGTTACTAATCTGTAATTTCAATGTCCATCAAGCATAGTCCTATAAAAATGCACGGGCTGTGCACAAGGCCATCAGAACTATGACCAAGAAGAACAGTAAAATTAATTGAAGTTCAGTTTATGCCTCTGATAGTGAGGCATTTAAAGGGAGATCACCCCAGCCCCATCAGTCCACTGTAAAGTGATACATTTATTTTTACAAGAGAAGTACAGGGCTGTAAAGTTTCTATAAGATTGCTTATTCCAAGGTATATTCAATGCCATAACTCACAATGTTACTGATGTTCCCAGTTTCCATTAACTTCTTTACATATTGAGATGTGAGGACATTATTTCATCTCTTAGAAAAGCTAATGACTAGCCAGGGGTGTGAAACAATTGAGTGTGTCCCACGGTGCTTATCTGTAATTATTTTATGCTTTGAAATGAGAGTAAAAAATCAATCCACAGGAGAACTGAATATAAATTCACTGTGGTCAAAAGTTTCCTATGGACAATTCCCAGTGAAACTGACTTAAAGAAACAGGTAGTATGTTGAGGAGAAGCTGTAATCACTGAAGCATACCACAGTTTCATTCTCCTTAAAAATAGAAACATATTAGATGCCATATTATGGGAAGTTTCTTCATGCATGAAATGAGAAGCATCTACCCTGTAGCACATGCACAGAGGGCTAATACAGGGTGGAACTTTCTGCAAAGTAGGAAACATTAAAGCCTGACAGCCAAGAAACTAACTGATCACTACCTGCTTGTGACCAAAAACCAGAATAATGTCACACCCAGTAAAAAACAAAGTAAATAGCCCATAATGTGAATTCCTGTCTTTTTATTATTAAGCCCATTTGATGTACGGTGTCAATGAATTCTGATGTTTACCTTTTGTCTTGATGGCCTGACTATTGGAGAAGGTATGGTATTGAAATCCCTACTAACAATGTGTTAATATTAATCTCTGGGTTAAATCCAGTAGTGCATTTTTAATGAAATTGGTTCTATTAGAGTTTGGTGCACTTATATTTAATAGTAATCTCTTTTTAGCTAACTGTTCCATGGTGAAGAATGAACTGTCACTTACGGCTGTCGTTTTAGTTTGATGTCTGTTTTGTCATGTGTTAGGATAGGATGCCTGCGGGCCCCTGGTGCCATTTCCTTAGAGTACTTTTACAATTCGATGGTATCTATCTTTAACTAAAATGCATTTCTTCTTTTTTCAGTTAGATATTTTCTTTATTTCAAATGTTTTTTCTATTTCCAGGTCTCTCCTGCCAAAATCCACTATTGTATCCCCTTCCCCTGCCTCTGTGAGAGTGCTCCCTCACCCACCCACCCACCCACTCCCATCTTTCAGCCCTGGAATTGGGGCATCAAACACCCTCAGGCCCAGGGGCCTCTCCTCTCACTGATGTCCAACAAGGCCGTCCTCTGCCACATGTAGAGCCAGTGCCATGGGTCCCTCCATGTGTGCTCCTTGTTTGGTGCTCCAGTCCCCGGGAGCCCCAGGGGCTCTGACCTGTTGCCATTGCTGCTTCCTCCATGGGGCCACAAACCCCCTCATTCCTTCGGACCCTTCTCCATTTCCTCCATCAGGGACCCTGAGCTAGTCCAGTAGTTGGGCGGAAAGCTTTTTCGGGCTCTGACAAGCCTCTCAGACGACAGCACATCAGGCTTCCATCAGCAAGCACTTCCCAGCGTCCACAGTAGTGTCCGGGATTGAATTGCTGGCTGGCTGTGGGATGGATCCCCAGGTGGGGCAGTCTCTGGAGGGCCTTTCCTTCAGTCTCCACTCCACACTTCATCTCCATATTTCTTCCTGTGAGTAATTTGTTCACCCATCTAAGAAGCACATTTTGTTCTCTTATGTTTCATACAGTCCGTGAATTGAATCTTGAGTGCCGCAAGAATTTGGGCTAATATTCACGTATCATGAGCATATATGGTATGTGGTTTTTGTGACTAAGTTACCTCAGTCTGGATGATATTTTCAAGTTCCATGCATTTGCCTGTGAATTGAATTTAATAGTCAAATAGTATTCTTTTGTGTAAATGTGCCACGTTTTCTGTATCCATTCCTCTGATGAGACAGCTGGGTTGTTTCCAGATTCTGACTGTTATAAATAAGACTGTTATGAATATAACGGAGCATGTGTCCTTATTACATGTTGGAGCATATTTTGGGTATATGCCCAGTAATGATATACCTGGGTCTTCAGGTAGAACTATTTCCAATTTTCTGAGAAATTGCCAGACTGATTTCCAGAGTGGTTGTACCAGCTTGCAATCCCACCAGCAATGAAGGAGTGTTCCTCTTTCTCCACATCCTCACCAGCATCTATAGTCTTCTGAGTTTTTGATCTTAGCTATTCTGTGAGGCGGAATCTCAGAGTTGTTTTGATTTGTATTTCCCTGATGACTAAGGATGTTGGACAATTCTTAGGTGGTTCTCAGCCATTAGAATTTCTCAGTTGAGAATCCTCCCTTTAGCTCTGTTCCACATTTTTAATAGGGTAATTTGGTTCTCTGGAATCTAACTTCATGAGTTCTTTATATATATTGGATATTAGCCCTCTATCAGATGTGAGATTGCTAAAGATCTTTTCCTAATCTGTTGGTTGCAGTTCTGTCCTATTGACAGTGTCCTTTGACTTACAGAAGCTTTGCAAGCTTCTGATTTTACAGCATAAGCCACTGGTCTTCTGTTCAGGAACTTTTCCCCTGTGCTGGAACTGCTTCAACATAAGGCATGGGTTTTGACATGTAACCCAGAATACAGAACAAATATAAGAGCACACAGTCACAACAATCAATAAGCAAATGATTGAATAAATAAGTCAACAACTAAGAGAGCAAAATTAAGGTCTATGCAAAAAAGAATTTCACATAATACAGGAAGGTACCCCACCTTCCGGGACAGATGTTTTTCTTGACTCCCTCAGAATGGGCTGTGGAGCCTGAGCTCCTTCCAAGGGCACAGGAAGGAAAAGCAGCCACTGAGCAGTGAAAATGTCTGAGCAGCCTGATCTACGCTACAGGAGCAACTTCAAACCACTGAGGGTTTATTCCCTTGGTGTGATAAGAACAAGAAGAGAATTTTGTTTATATGCTCTTTTTATCTAACATCTCTTGTATAATCTTGGGGGGACAAATATATACAGTGGACAAAAAGAGCCAAAGTATTCTTGGCCCTGTGTTATTAAGTACAATGAAAATCTGAAAAGCTATCTATCCAGCGGTGCATAAGGCACTTGACAGTTTACTTGACAATTAGTGTGAAATCCTGAAACAAAACAGCATATTTGGCTTAAAACTAAAAAATTCTGAATAACATTGGTATTTCAGTTACAATAGTGTGTTAATATTGGTTCATCCAATAAGAGTGAATGGGTCATACTATTGATGATGTTAATACAGAGGAGATGGTGTAAGGATAGGGAACAGATTATACAAGAATCTGTGCTATCAGCTCACACGTTCCATAACTATGAAACTTTCAGTTAAAAAGAAACTAAGTGACTTTAAATGAGCCTCTTTCCTTTTTGTAGGTAGAACCTGGACAGTAGTCTGTCGTCTGCCTGAAAGTCACCCTGTCTCCCGATCATTGGAATCCCAGAAACTACAGTATGAAGGCAGATATGAAATTTTTGTGTTTCCTCTTTCATCCTCTAGTTCACATGTGTCTTGCTAAAACTAAAAGAGTACCTTACTACTTCCTGTTCTCTATATTCAGTTAGTACAATGTTCTCAAACCACAAGTGTTTGTCTCAAATTAGGGCAATTGTGACGTTGGCAGACTGTTCTGTGCCAGAACACAGGGGAATTGATGCAGTCAAGCAAAACAGTGAAGGTGCAATTTTGGCTGTGCCAAGTAAAAGCAAACATTTCCCCAGATCCCTACATCAACTGCATTAAGAAATAAACATTAAGCAGGGCAGTGACTTGCAGCCATTACCAGGCGCTATGCTCATTTTCTTCATTAAGGATGGCACATCTTGAAGTGTTTCAGATTCTATCCCTGATAACCTTTAGAGCAATGTAGCCAGTCTCTCAGAACCATCCAACTTCTGCATAGGCGAGGTAGGCAAGTAAAATGGAAATGTGATTAATAATTCCAGCCCTCATTATTCAGAACTATGACATTCATAAATGAAAATCCTTTTAGATGTATTTTGCTTCTGAGTTAGCATCTTTATAGAGAACAAGAAAATGTAGACGTTTTCATTAGCCTCTCCACACCGCCCTATCCACTGAGTCAAAGGAGATCAGATGCTTCTTCCAGATGCCAGCAATTTTGTAATACACTTCTACATTCAGAAACTATTGAACTGACAGCATGGAGGATATATGAACTCAGTGAGTGCACTGTGAGTTACATCTGAGCTGACTCGATCATGTGGCTGTTTCTACAATGGTGTTCAGGGTTGATGGGAATTAATAACTGACATTCAGGATTAAAACAGAAAGAAGATTATGCACAAAGTACTAGTCAACAAATACAAAAGGCCACAGCTTCTGACCTTGACAAAACATTACAGGAAGCAAGGATTTGAGCTGACTTATAGAAACAGAACGGGAAGTTCCGGAGAAACTTGCCTGAGGCTTCATAGACACGGGTGAAGATTTAAGAATGTAATTAGACATGGAAAGTTGTATGTAGAATTACAAGTAACAGATGGAAGAGACTACATGTATTAAAAAGCATACACTATGCAAATTATCTATGAACAGCCATTATATGTGACATAAAAGGTCAATCCTTTACATGACTGTATAAAGTCCTGAGAAATGCACTGTCTCCTCATAACCCTCTCTACCTCTATAATTATTCATGTACCACTGAACAGATCCTTATTCTGGAATATAATAGTCTAGAATCTATCAGGGTGCACAGCAAACCCTGACACCCATGATATCACTATAACATAGGTAATGCCATCAATTTGCAGTTGAATGAGAGAGATGGTTACAGAGAAATTTACTTTTCTTGCACACAATTCCCTCCAGAAGTTGTAGGTAAAGGATTCACTCAAATTTCTCATATAGAAAGGAATTATTCTGAGTAAAATGCATTCCTTCTTTAGGACCTTAAGATTTGTAAGACACTAGTTGGTTATTTTAATCTGAAAGTCTGCCTCTGTGAATCAATATTTTAATTTTTATGTAGAGTATTTTATAAGCTAACTGTGCTGTTTCCTGGAATCACATACTTGCGAGGCCAGGCTTTTGCTACTTAAGCCAGCATCATTTGAATTTTAAATATGAAACTTTGCTCTTAGGAAAAATTCAATAAGGAAAGAATTGTTCAAGTTCTATGTACCTTTGCCAAATGATAAGTAAAGTATGGATTGGGGCAAGAATTACAAATAATACAAATAATGTGAAAATGCATATCTCTATAGCTGAGACGGGAAAGACGTAAGGGCAAAGTTGACTTCAGCTAGATAAGTCTTCTAGAAAGGAACAACTTGAAAATGCATTTCAACATCCTGGGGAATTCCATTGTGTACACACACATAGCTTAATGTTTGGAAAACACAATGTGCATGGTGTGCTTCTTTTGCGTTATTTGTATTCTCATGAAAAGTTGTTGCTAGGTACAATATATCAAAAGGGCAAATATGGATGAGAAGAAAAGGGGGTTGATGGGCAAAGACACCCACTGCTAGCAATTGGGACAGACAACAGTACTTCTGGGGAACCTCTGGCAGTGCCTCTCATGACAGGAACAAGAACATTCATTTTCTGTTTCAGTGATCCCATTGCTGGGGATTCAGTCTAAAAATATATATATTAAAAGCATAAATGCTAAACGTATGAAAATTAAAATTCCAAAGAATTTTTAGCCATAATGAAACCCGTTACTTTCATTTGTATAATAAATTTTAAAATAAAATAACAGGAAAGGTAAAATGAATAAACATAAACATAAACGCGGGCTGGAAGAAAATGCAAACATAGCTTGTTTTTATGAGGGCATTGAGAGCGTTTTTAGTTCAGTTTTATTTTTAAAATTTCAATCCCTTTAATTTAGAAAAGAACCGATATCAAAATAACCAATTCTCACCAAGCCACAGGATTTCAAGTTCTTGTCCCCAAATATGAAGAATGAAATTACAGACCACAGAGGATGAGTTTCGGAGAGAAGTCATTTTTGCATTCACACGTGGGAGCGTGGCAGGGGATCCCATAACAAGAGGATCCTGGGAAAGAGTCTCCATTATTGTGACTTAGAAGAAGCTGGTGTGAAGTCAGCCCAGTCGGTCCTACCAAATGTCCAGGTGTCTCCTTTCAGTCTCATCCGTGTGGAGAGAGGCGGCTTTTGGGCAGAGATTCTCACTATGGGGCAAGAGACAGAACTCTCCTATAATATGTCCAGTCCCAGGATAGAAGGACATTCCAGAACTGCTGCTTCTCAGGCCCTGCCCTACCTACCTAGTTTCTGTCTCCTGCACTCATCAGTGAGAAACACCAAGTTAAACAAGTATGTGATACAACAAATAGCAAAACTTACTATTATGCCAGATTAAGTCCTCCCATTGAGAGACACAAGAAAATTCTCTTTCATAGCCCATTGTAGCCAACTCAAGAAGAAGGCCTAGGGCCTGCACCAGAATTCCTTTACAGCATATACAGGTTTGCAATCTTCTATAAGTTGCTTTTAGACACCCATACCAAGGTTATATGTTTGAGAAATTAAACACATTTTACTGAGCTATATAAGATACCAATTTTGATTATCTTGGACAATGAGGAGTTTACAAAACAGACAATGTCACAGTTATCTTGTTTCCAGCCAGAAGCTGGAAAGAACCCAGATGTCCCTCAATGGAGGAATGGATATAGAAAATGTGGTATATTTATACTGTGAAATACTACTCAGCTATTAAAAACAATGAATTCATGAAATTCTTAGGCAAGTGGGTAGAATTGGAGAATGTCATCCTGAGTGAGGTGACCCAATCACAAAAGAACACACATGGTATACACTCATTGGTAAGGGGATATTAGTCCAGAAGCTCGGAATATCCAAGAAACAATGCACATATCAAATGATGCCCAAGAAGGAAGGAGAGGCCCCTGGTCCTGGAAAGACTCAGTGCAACAGTGTAGGGGAATACCAGGACAGGGAAGTGGGAAGGGGTGGACTGGGGAACAGGGGGAGAGAAGAGGGCTTATGGGACTTTTGGGAAGGCGGGGTTCCAGGAAAGGGGAAATCATTTGAAACGTAAATAAAGAATATATGTAATAAAAAGAAAAGAAAAGCAATAAAGAGCTGTTCTTCAGGGCATCTGTGAATGCCTGGAAGAATTTTGCTCTTCCCTGTAAGGACAATAAGGCTTAACGGGTGGTTGTTAACCAGGCTCTTCTCTGGACTGCCACACATGGAAAGAGGGCTGAGCAGTTGTCTTAGGGAATAAAATTTTAACAAAAACACATCCGTATTGAATTTAAATCTTGGTTATGTTTAAAGTTCACTCTACTTTTGAAATATTTTTATTGTTTTCTAAGGATCTAATTCAGTGAGCTACATGTCTGGAGTAGTCTAATGCAGGGATCCTCAGCTGCAATCTCTCCTGTGTAACTTGATACTGTTTAATCTTTCATCGGAGGATCATCTAAATCTTTGATGGGATTATGCTACCTTTTTCCTCTTCAGTGCTACTTAGTGATTTTTTTTTAAAGATAAACCTGTTGATGAATACCTTCAGGTTTAGAGTTTTATGATGCAATCTGCCCACCAGCATACTTCATACTTGGGTGTGCTGGGGGCTTACATTTAAATATGTTACACACTTATGCAGGTGTGCCAGCCATCTGAAGACAAGTAGCTTGGGAAAATAATAATAATAATTATTATTATTATTAATAACAAATTCTGAGTTAAAAATATATTCTTTAAAAATCCTTATGAGGGGCTATTGACACGGTTCAGCAAGTGAATGCATTTGCTGATCAAACCTGATGACATGAGTTCAACCCCCATTACTTACTGCCAAGTTGAAGAGAGCAAAGCAACTTCATGAAGCTGTCCTCTAATGTCCATTCTTGTGTAATCACAAGTAGGCACAGTACACACACACACACACACACACATACACACACACACACACACACACACAATACATGCAATAATAAATAGATCAACACTTAAAATTCATATTTATCAAGCAAAGCCAAACTAATTGCTGTGAGCCTTGGACATGTGTAACTTTTCTCCTCCCACCCCACTCTCCATGATTTCTCTGCATGCAGAACTCTGAACATTTTGAATCACAAAATGCAATGATGGATTTAAAATATTTCCCTCAGGCCTTTATTTTGTGCTTGTGAATGTCCAAAGTCATTAGAGGCCGAGTACATCAAAAGAGACAAACGATAGGTGATAGGTATGTAGAAGATAGATAGATGATAGACAGACAGACAGACAGACACACACATACATACATACACACATGCATGCATACATCGATGACAAATAGACATACACACTTACTTATATTCATACATGTGTGAATATAATGAATGTGTATTTTCAAGGCTTGGTGGCACATAACGTAGACCAAGCACTTCAGAGGCATAAATAGGAGACTTAAAAGGTCAAGGCCAGCATGAGCTCCACAGCAAACTACAGGCTAGGCTGAGCTACAAAGTGAGATCGTGTCCCATAAAGAAGTGGAAGAATTAAAGGCCTACGTTTGGTACAGAGGTGAAAGTGGGCCTGGCAAGCCTGGAAGTATACAGCACCCTGCGAGGCTGCAATCTTAAGCTTGTTTGTCTGGGTTTTCACCAACACACTTGAAGCTAAAAGTGCTAAAATGGGCTTTGTCAAGACAGCCTTGCGGGCCCGAGTCAGGAAGGACAGGAGTTGTCATCCACACACTTTATCTCCCACTGACTTTCAGACTATTTTACATCTTCAACTAATTATAGACATCTGCAGAGCATCAGCCTGTAGCAATAAGACACAAATTGGGGTAATTTGATAAAACCCTAGTATTAAAAATTCATTTACCTTTTCAAGTCTTTTCCTTCACTAGAATTATAATTCACTCAGGTGCCTGCCAGAATGTTCCATCTATTTGTGGGGAATTCTGGGTGGAAAGTGTTTGCCAATAGCTCCATTTCCAAACTGTTCATTATCTTTCCATTTATTTGCAAAATAAAATCCCAAGCTCCTGAGATTAGAACTTGAAGTACTTCGATTCATGTCTGCAAAAGTTGTCCTCTAAACAGTTTCTTTAGAATTCTCTGCACCTCAGTCTATAATTTGGGGAGGGAATCATTTAAATTTCAAGATATAATGTTTAGTCAGAATTTTGGCATCTGGGGCTGAAGAGATGGCTCAGAGGTTAAGAGCACTGACTGCTCTTCCAGAGGTCCTGAGTTCAATTCCCAGGTGACAACCATCTGTAATGGGATATGATACATTCCTCTGGTGTGTCTGAAGACAGCTACATTGTACATGTATAAATAAAATAAATACATCTTTAAAAAATGTGGGCATTATTGTACTGTGGATGCTCACTGAGTAGTTCTGCAGTGGAGATGAGCAGTGTTCTCATTTTAGCAAGATAAGGCAGATATACAATGTCTTTAACATGATGTAAATTCTCTAGTTAGCTTCCTGATAGTACATCCCTCAAGAAACGTTTTGACTCTAAATCTTCAGAAATTGTCACCAAGAGCCACTTAAGACTCAGTGTGAAGCCATCAGTAATGTATTGGCCATGCAAAGTTTTTCTCTTTTAGGTTTCCTTCCAGGTCCCTATAGATCTCTGTTATAAAGTGTGTGTGTGTGTGTGTGTGTGTGTGTGTGTGTGTGTGTGTGTGCCTATTCGTGATTGCACAAGAATGGGATTTAGATACAGCTTCATGAAGCTGGTTCACTCTATCAAACCTTCTTACATTTCTTACCAACTTTCTATAAAACAACTGAAGTGGCCTTTGAGTGTGGCATTCTACACTGATGCAACTAGTACCGTGTGTCATATGTGAAGGGTTGTTGTTGTTTGGGTTGTTTGTTTGCTTGTTTTGGGACTGGGTAGTATATAACCAGTTAATACCCAGGGCATTCACAAGCTGCTGGGGTGAGTCCTGACCCTGGCCTTGGTGTCTCTCCCTACAAACATGTTACCCATAGTGAGACTCAGCCATGCGCCAGCCTTTCCTTTCCCACCTCCAGTGTCCAACCCACTCCCTGCCATTTTTCTTTCCTCTGTTACTTCCCTTCTTAACTTGCCTTGATAAATGTTCCACCTCAGACCACCCGTGAGTCTTCCCCCGGGTCTCCTTCAAACCCATTTCATCCATATGAAACATTCGCTTAAACAGAAAATCAGGGTTTGGTCAGTTATTGTACAATTTTTATATGTTTAATGAATTAGCCAAAAGTATGAATTTTGATGAATTAAGTACATGAGGAGCGAGGTATTAACATGTGTATTTCAGATCTGTTAAAGGTTAGGCCACTGGCTTTTGGCTATCAGGCAAAAAAGCAGGCTATACTGCATCCATGTGTTGATTCAGTACTACCCTGATAAGTCCTGAGAGTCCCTGGTTTCATTATTTAATTTCAATGCTTCAGTTTCATCGTGAATTAAGTGGACATTGTTTCTCCTGGGTCCTGTAGGGATTTAATGAGCTGATATATAGAGATAACTCAACCTACTGGATGCGAACTGTGCAGTTCTCAATAGGTGTGAAATTCTGACCTCAGCATTTTAACTAGATCAACTGAGATTATAAATGTGTGCTTATGAAATAGGGTTGTTAGATGCCATGTATAAGAAGAATTAATAGTCATTGCTGCCATTGGAAACTCCTGCTAGTGTGGGGGAACTTTTCCTCCTGAGAGTCTGGAGTGTGTTAGGGAGATGCTGTCTATGTGACTAGCCTTCAGTGAGACCTTGGCCACCCTTCTCCCATGGCTGTCACTCCACACTAGTTGACCTTATTCATAGTGTCTCAGATTGTCTCTAGGGAAATTAAGCACTTGTGTCACTCCCTAGGAAAAGTCTCCTAGAAGTTCATACCTAATTTTTTTCTAAACTTTGCCCCATGTCACCCTCCCTTTTGAAATTTTATTGTATGTCCTGCCATTCCAGTAAACCTTCTCCATGACCATGAAAAATAAAAAATAAAATAAATGTATGGCACCTATGCTGATGCTGTGGTTTAACTGAATATTCACTATTATGTAGAACCTCAACTTGGAGTACAATATAAGTCCAATATTTAAAATGCTTTCACAGAAATACTGTAATGTTCTGGTACCTTGAAATATTAAAATAAAAATTAGGAAGCAATTTAAGAATATAACACTACTTGTTTTTGAGGAAATTAAAACACTATCTTCAGGCATGTTAATCCAGTAATTTATAATTCTACTTTATAAATAGACTAATAATATCCTGCTGCTTTTGGCAAAGGTCTTTTGAATATATCTTATCATTAAACATAGGGGCTCAGAATTTCTTGGAAATAACCTAGGCATTGGAGAGGGAGACAGGGCAGGTTTCTGGACCTCCCATGCAGCTCTCTGCTCTATAACCAAAGCTCAGTGACTTTATAAAGCCTTCCTTGAAACTACTATAGGTAGCTCCCTGCAACAGGGCTATATTTGAGACATAAATTTAGCCATAGAGCTCAAAATAATTAACACAACAAACTCCTCCTGAATGTAATATTTTTAAAATCTAAATTTAGGCCAAAGTAGGTCATCCAGTAAAATGTAGCATATCTTCATTTCCCAGTAAGCATATTCTAAAGGAGTCCTCAAATGGCTTTTTTCAATGTGGGACCCAGGGACCCATGACCTTGGGAACACTGGGGTACAATTCATGAATGAGTTGAGGCTACATTGATGCATTACCCTCCTCTCCTTGGTTTTTTCTGTCTCTGTAGTATAATTCCATGATATTCATCAACAAATTTAATGCTTAAACACTTTATTAAAAGTAGATAGACCACAAATATGAATGTCTATTCATCTATTCAAATATTTAAAAGCCACTTCACGAATATGTTCACACATACATGTTAATATGTTTCACAAATGTGTTAAGTTGTTTTTGAACTGTGATACTAAACTATGATGATCTATTGGATTTTTCATTAGTTACTATTTTCTCCTTTTGGTCTGTCTTTATCATTTACTCAATAACAATGAACAAACATCTTCCCATGTTAGAGTTGAAATGCGAAGAGAAGATTTACAGTCTTGGTCTTTCTCTGTAAAGGAGTCAGGGGGAGGTGAGATACATCCCCATTTACTTTACTTTATGATGAATTTTGGGATGAGATTCCCCCCTCCTCGCCATGTTTTCTCCACATGTATCAAGTGGTCCTTGAACTTGCAATATCCCTGCTTCTGGATAATGGCCACTGCTGAGACAAGCCAGGCTCTCCAGGCATTTGTCTCATGACCACTTCCAATCAAGAAACTTCTCCCAAGTGGTTGCGCCAGCTTGCAATCCCACCAGCAGTGGAGGAGTGTTCCTCTTTCTCCACACAGTTCCTCAGAAAACTGGGCATGATACTACTGGAGAACCCCATTATACCACTCCTAGGCATATACCCAGAGGATCCTCCAGCATGTAATAAGGATACGTGCTCCACTATGTTCATAGAAGCCCTATTTATAATAGCCAGAAGCTGGAAACAACCTAGATGTCCCTAAATGAAGGAATGGATACAGAAAATGTTCACACATACATGTTAATATGCTTCACAAATGTGTTAAGTTGTTTTTACACAATGGAATACTATTCAGCCATTAAAAACAATGAATTCATGAAATTCTTAGGCAAATGGGTGGAACTGGAAAATATCATCCTAAGTGAGATAACCCCAAAAAACACAAAAGAACACACATGGTATGTACTCACTGATAAGTGGATATTAGCCCAGAAGCTTGGAATATGCAAGATACAATTCACACATCAAATGATGCTGTACTGGCTGTTTTTTTTGTGTCAACTTGACACAGGCTGGACTTATTACAGAGAAAGGAGTTTCGCTTGGGGAAGTGCCTCCATGAGATCCAGCTGTGGGACATTTTCTCAGTTAGTGATCAGGGGGGAAGGCCTAGCACCTTGTGGGTGGTGCCATCCATGGGCTGGTATTCTTGGGTTCTATAAGAGAGCAGGCTGAGCAAGCCAGTAAAAGCATCCCTCCATGGCCTCCACATCAGCTCCTGCTTTCTGACATCCTTGAGTTCCAGTCCTGACTTCCTTTAGTGAGGAACAGCAGTACGGAAGTGTAAACTCAGTAAACCTTTTCCTCCCCAACTTGCTTCTTGGTCATGATGTTTGTACGGGAATAGAAACCCTGACTAAGATAGATGCCTAAGAAGAAGGAAGAACAAAGTATGGATACTCTGTCCCTTCTTAGAAGGGGAAACAAAATACCCACAGAAGGAGATACAGAGACAAAGTGTGGAGCAGAGACTGAGGGAAAGACCATCCAGAGACAACCCCACCTAGTGATCCATCCCATATACAGTTACAAAACCCAGACACTATTATCAATGCCCACAAGTACTTGCTGACTGGAGCCAGATACAACTGTCACCTGGGAGTCTCTGCTACTGTATGACAAATTTAGAGGGGGACACGCTCAGCCAGCCATCAAACTGAGCACAAAGTCCCCAATGGGGGAGCTAGAGAAAGGACCCAAGGAGCTGAAGGGGTTTGCAGCGCCATAAGAGGAACAACGATGAGCTACCCAGTACTCCCAGAGCTCCCAGGGACTAAACTAGATAGTACACATGGTGTTCCCCATGACTCCAAATGCATAGACAGCAGAGGATGGACTTGTTGGATGGACATCAAAGGGAGAAGCCCCTGGTCCTGGAAAGACTCAATTCAGCAGTGTAGGGGAATACCAAGACAGGAAAGTAGGAGGGGGTTGATTGGGGAACAGGGGGAGGGGAGATGGCTTCTGGGACTTTGGGGGTGGGACCAGGAAAGGGGAAATCATTTGAAATGTAAATAAAGAATATATCTAGTAAAAAAAAAATGTAAAAAGAGAAGCTTCTTTGGACAAACACTGCACTAACAGCGGAGGGACGGCAATCTGTCCATGGTGACTAAGAGAAGTTCTGACTGTATTTAAGTGACTTATTATTTTCCCTAGATGCACTGAGGTAGAGCTCACTCTGCATTCAACTCTGCAGAAATAAAGGAACAGGAAAAGAAAAGATAAAGATAAAGTCATTTTAAGTATTAAAAATTAAGTGTATTGGAAACAAAAGAACCATTGAAATCCCCTTGTTTTCATTGTTCTGATACTTTAAATCTTTCAGTATCTGTAATGGAGACTGATTTGTCTACTCACATTTAGCTAGAAGGCAGTTTTACCCGCTGGTTCTTAAGTGCCATGTTTCAAAATTATATGTCGACCTCAAACACTAGATGGTGAACAATTTAATTACAGAACTTCAGTCCACTGTATTTTTTATTTTTTTCTAATTATTGTTCTGATTATATAAACTATAGAAACTGTTGTCCAAAAAGTGCTATAATCACAAAAGAAAAGATGCCATGTAGATTCAGCAGAACAAATGCCGTGTGCCTTATCCTTCGAGAAGGTGCTATCAGAACCTGTGGGCAGAAGATGGAAGGTGGGGCTGGGATAAGTGCCCTCATCATTACATCTTTAATGACTAGAAGTCCAAAGATGACATTAAGGCCTTGAAATAAAATAAGAAAAGCTTAGGCCCATGGCTTCTGCCACACATTCAATATTGATCCTTGCCTGACTACCCTCAAATATCCTGTGCCATGGAGATTCTGAAGCCTCAGTTCTGCAGGACTGGTAGCTATACACCCTCCAGCAGTTCATAAATGGTGTAGATGTTGGGATGGGCTAACTCAAAGTCCTTGCAGCTGGACCTGGGTGGGAACTGAGTGGGCAGTCTGCCTGTCAGCTCTCCTGTACCCACACCACAACAGCCAGATCTTCCACTTTGCCAGGACAAGGGGCAGGGCCAGATCACTCAGGAGTGCCTGCTCTTCCAAAATGCCACAGTGAGTCAGGAGTGGGGACAGCTCCGTGGCACCGCCACCAAGGCCAGCTCTCCTGAGTGCTAGAGTCAGAAAATGGGATGACAGGGGCAGCTCTCTATATCCATGGCCTCAGCATCTGTTCCTACCTCCAAGTTCCTGCCTTGACTTGCCTTAATGATCAACTGTGATGTGGAAGTGTAAGCTGAAATAAAGCCTTTCTCCTCAAGTTACTTCTCGTCAATGTTTTATCACAGCTACAGAGGACTAAACTCGTATTCACAGTGAAGAATTGTTTTAATCAGAGATTGTAAGTATACTAAAAGATCAATAACTTTGGTTTGAATAGGCGTGGCCCCCATAAAGTCATGTGTTTCAACGCTTGGCCCATGGGGGACTGACACTATTAGGAGGTATGGCCTTGTTGGAGGAAGTGTGGCATTGTGTAGCTTTTAAGGCCTCCTGTGTTCAGACTCCACCCAATGTGAAGGACAGTCCCCTCCTGGCTGCCTGTGGCTCAAGATGTAGAACTCTTGGCTCCTCCATCACCATGTTTGCCTGCATGCTGCTGTGTGTCATGCCATGATGATAATGGATAAAACCTCTGAAACTGTAAGCCAGCCTCAATTAAATGTTTTCCTTTATAAGAGTTGTCATGGTCATGGTGTCTCTTCACAGCAATGAAACCTAGTTAAGACAGTAACTGAAAAAACAAAAGTACAGAAATCACAAAGGAAAACATGAATAGCAGAATCGTATTTACCATTCATCTCTGACAGCTTGAGAAGAAGAAAAAAAAGACTGACCAGAAATCCCAGTCCAAAATGACTGTACCAAGGAACAACAGCATGTCCATGTGTATGCCATTCCTGTCCACAGTGGTAGAGATACAGAATCAACCTATATATATCATGATGCGGTGAACCACTAAAAAGGATCTTTGTTACAACACAAATGGACCAGGAAACAACTATAAATTATCCAAATACAAAAAGACAAACCCAGCATAAGCCTACCCATGTGAAACTGACAGTGTTATTGAGGTTGAGGCTAGAACAATGGCTACCAAAGACTTGTGAGTCAGGGAAAGAGGATGGATGCCCAATGAAGATAAATGGGCATTCTGTTCAGAGGAAGGTGAATATAGTGAACAATGATGCATTGCATATATCAAAAGGCCAGAAGAGAGGGTTTAATGGCATTGCTCTCCAAAATATGACACATGTTTAAGAAGAGAGATATGCTAATCACCCCCATGCATTATGCACACCTACAGAAACTGAAATAAAATATTATACCCTATAATAAGCACAAAAATTATATTACTCAACATCAAGTAAACAATGTTAAATAAAACAAGCTCTAATGAAACTAAAGATGGAAATGATCCATGTACATCTCTGTTCCACAAAATAAGAAATGCAATTTAGTTTAACATAGAACCACTAGTATTTTTATTTGATATTTTCTTTATTTACATTTCAAATGTTATCCACTTTCCTGGTTTCCCCTCCATAAACACCCTATCCCAGCCCCCTCCCCCTGCCCACCAACCCACCCACTCCCACTTCCCTGTCCAGCTATTCCCTACACTGGGGCATCGAGCCTTCTCAGGGCCAAGGGCCTCTCCTCTCTTTGATTAAACCCATCCTCTGCTACATATGCAGCTGGATCCATGGGTCCCTCCATGTGTTCTCTTTGGTTGGTAGTTTAGTCCTTGGGAGTTCTGGGGGTACTGGTTAGTTCATAATGTTTTTTCTCCTATGGAGCTAAAAGCTCCTTCAGCTCCTTGGGTCCTTTCTCTAGCTCCTCCTTTGGGGACCTTGTACTCAGTCCAATGGTTGGCTGAGAACACCCACCTCTGTATTTGTCAGGTACTGGCAGAGGCTCTCAGGAGACAGCTATATCAGGCTCTTGTCAGCAAGCACTTGTTGGCATCTACCTTAGTGTCTGGGTTTGGGGACACTATTTGGGGTGGATGACGAGTGCTTGCAGGCAAGAGCCTGATATAGCTGTCTCCTGTGAGTATTTTGTTCCCCTTCTCAGAAGAACCAAAACACTCAAACTTGTCTTCCTTCTTCTTGAGCTTCATGTGGCCTGTGAATTGTATCGGATATTCCAAGCTCCTGGGCTAATATCCACTTATCAGTGAGTGCATATCATATGTGTTCTTTTGTGATTGGGCTACCTCACTCAGGATAATATTTTCTAGTTCCATCCATTTGCCTAAGTGTACATTTTCAGTCTATAATAAATCACTCCCACAATATTAAAATAGAAGCAACAACATTCTCTAATCAAAGTGCCAAAAATTAGAAATGAAAATAAGCCAAAAATAATTTCAATAATGGCGTTACTTTCTATAAATCATCTATTTTCAGAAACTTCACTGTACCAAATACAAAATAACAATATGACCCAAGTCATGTAGTCATTTTGAAAGATTGATGAAGTTAAAATACTCCATTATAAAATCTTATCCAAGAATATTCTACTTTCTCACTGTATTTTAGAAACAAATGAATTTCACAACTCCAGATATTTGAGCAACTTGGTCTGTACTTTCTGCATAGGCCTATTAAATCAAATTAAATTAAAATTTTCACTTTAACCCAAGCCACATTAAATTGGCCCATATAGCTTGTGGCTGCCATATTGGATAGCAAAATATTTCCATTATTGCAAACAGTTATGCTAGGCGGCAGTGGCTTTGATTAGACTGGGGAAATCAGCCAAATATTTTTGAACTTTATAAGAATTGCTTAAATTTCATTTCATCAAATTATCAGGGTCCTTCTAATGAGAGTCTCAAATGAATTTTTTCCCACTTCACTTCCTAATTGTACTAAAAGATCATTCTCACAAAAACATTAAGGTGCTAATTGAATACAACAGGTAAGCTGAGCATACTAATTATCACTAATCAATTTAATGCTGGTTGTTTAAGCCTTCAACAGCTATTCACCTACAGAGTAATTCAAGTCAACTTGTTGCCCCTCATTCTCCTTAAGAAGTAGCATTTCACTCAGTTGCTTTCATTACTTCAATGTGAGCCCAGTGTAATATCAGCATTGGTAATGCTTTTAATATCAACACAAAATATGTACCCTAACCACAGTTGCTGTCACAGCTTGAATGACCATCAGTATCTAGAGTCACATACAGTGTGTTCCTGTTAGCCACATATATCACTAGAGCTAGAGAGAGAAAGTAGCCTGAATGGACCTACGGAGTAGAATGGAAGAACCCTGGGGAGAGTGGACTGTGCCCACACAAACAGAGAACTGGGAAGGGACAACAATAAAGTAACAGTAGTGTGGCTAAGAAACCTGAAGTTAAGGCAATAAGAGAAAATGACTCTCCATCACACCCACAGCCAGTGTGAGCTATGAGAGTCACCAGACGTCTCTTGTGGAACTCACTCTCACCCCAGACCCAGTGGCTGAGAAGCAAAGCTACTGGGCTCATTTATAGAACAGTCTTTCTCTCCATCATCCACCTACCTTGAACGATCAGATGATTCTCACATGTGTCAGCCTTTTCCTATACATCTACAATTGATCAGAACATCAAAGGAAGCCTTTACTCGAGAGCCTCATCAAGGTTCACAGAGGAAGGAAAGCTGCGAGTCTACTTCATATAATGTTATATGTTCTTCAGTAAAAATATAAAGAAACAACACAAAGCAGAGGTGATAGTGTATGGTCCCTGACCTCCATTGTCTAGCCCATAGTTTACCCTGCAATTGTTAGGAGGCATGCAGACCCCAGCAGTATCCTGCTTCCCCCTGGAGGCCTGCAAGTGACCCAGGAACTTACATACTCAACCCCTCCCCCAAGAAGTCCACCACCAGTCGGGTCAACCTTGGGTACAACCAGCAGAGTTGAGTTTCGAGTAGTTGTCTGACTTCAATCTTCTGGCCCATGCCTCACCCTGCCATCCCAAGGAGTCTTTTGCATTCAGCTTGACCTCTCCCTGACTAATCCCCTAACTGCCATGTCTACCTGGGACATAGTCAGTAGAGGTGATTAGTGTTCTATGTCTTCAGATTTATTGTCAGGTTCTACCTGCCTTGCCAAGGAGTCCTACTAGCCTCCAGACAACCAGATGATTAAAGGACAACATAAGAACACAATCAACTGTATATGGGATGGAACTCCAGTGGGGGAGTCTCTAGATGGTCTTTCCTTCCGTCTCTGCTCCATATTTTGTGTCTGTATCTCCTCCCATGACTATTTTGTATCCCATTCTAAGAAGGAGCAAAGTATCCATACTTTGGTCTTCCTTCTTGAGCTCCGTTTGGTCTGTGAATTGTATCTTAGGTATTCGAAGCTTCTGGGCTAATATCCACTTATCAGTGAGTTCGTACCATGTGTGTTCTTATATGATTGGGTCACCTCACTCAGGATGACATTTTCTAGTTTTATCCATTTGCCTAAGAATTTCATGAATTTGTCATTTTTAATAGCTGAGTAGTACTCCATTGTGTAAATATACCACATGTTCTGTATCCATTCCTCTGTTGAGGGACATCTGGATTCTTTCCAGCTTCTGGCTATTATAAATAAGGCTACTATTAACATAGTGGAGAATGTGTCCTTATAACATGTTGGAGCATCTTCTGAGTATATGCCCAGGAGTGGTATAGCTGGGTCCTCAGGTAGCATTATGTTCAATTTTCTGATGTACTGCCATATCCCATATACAGTCATCAAACCCAGACACTATTGTGGATACCAACAAGTGCTTGCTAAAAGGAGCCTGATATAGATGTCTCCTGAGTGCCTCTGCCAGTACCTGACAAAGACAGAGGTAGGTGCTGTCGGTCAACCATTGGGCTGAGCACAATGTCCCCAATGGAGGAGCTAGAGAAAGGACCCAAGGAGTTGAAGGAGCTTTCAGCCCCATAGGAGGAACAACAATGTGAACCACCCAGTACCCCCGAGCTCCCAAGGTCTAAACCACCAACCAAAGAGAACACATGGAGGGAGCCATGGCTCCAGCTGCATATGTAACAGAGGATGGCCTTACTATACATCAAAAGGAGGAGAGGCCCTCGGTCCTGAGAAGTCTAGGACGGGGAAGTGGGAATGGGTGGGTTGGTGAGCAGGGGGAGGGGATGGAATTTTTGGAGTTTTGGAGGGAAAACCAAGAAAAGGGGAAGCATTTGAAATGTAAATAAAAAATATCCAATAATAAAGAGAAAGAGAGAGAACATAATCCACAAGAGCAAGGCAGTATGGCACCATCAGAGAGCAGCTACCCTGGCACAGCAAGCTGTGGGTATTCTAACCGAGCCAAAGCATAAGATGATGCCCTTAAATCCAATCTTATAAAGATGATATTGACCTTGGGAGAAAATAAATAAATACTTTCAAAAATACAGAACTTCAGATGGAGGAGAAACATCTTTAAAAATGTTCAACTTCATTGGTCATCAGGGAAATGCAAATCAAAACAACCCTGAGATTTCACCTTACACCAGTCAGAATGGCTAAGATTAAAAACTCAGGTGACAACAGGTGTTGGTGAGGATGTGGAGAAAGAGGAACACTCCTCCACTGCTGGTGGGGTTGCAAATTGGTACAACCACTCTGGAAATCAGTCTGGCGGTTCCTCAGAAAACTGGGCATGACACTTCCTGAGGACCCTGCTATACCACTCCTGGGCATATACCCAAAGGATTCCCCAGCATGTAATAAGGATACATGCTCCACTATGTTCATAGCAGCCCTATTTATAATAGCCGGAAGCTGTAAAGAACCCAGGTCTCCCTCAACAGAAGAGTGGATGCAAAAAATGTGGTATATCTACACAATGGAGTACTATTCAGTCATTAGAAACAATGAATTCATGAAATTCTTAGGCAAGTGGATGGAGCTGGAGAACATCATACTAAGTGAGGTAACCCAGTCTCAAAAGATCAGTCATGGTGTGCACTCACTAATAAGTGGATATTAACCTGGAAAACTGGAATACCCAAAACATAATCCATACATCAAATGAGGTAGAAGAAGAACGGAGGAGTGGCCCCTGGTACTGAAAAGATTCAGTGTAGCAGTATAGGGCAAAACCAGAACAGGGAAGTGGGAAGGGGTGGGTGGGAGAACAGGGGGAGGGAAGGGGGCTTATGTGACTTTTGAGGAAGGGGGCCAGAAAAGGGGAAATCATTTGAAATGTAAATAAAAAATATATCAAATAAAAAATACAGAAAAAATAAAATCAAATAAGTGAAAGGAATTAATTAAACTGTCAAAGAACTGAGAATTGAAATAGAAGCACAAACTGAGGCAATTCTGGAGATGGAAAACCTATAAAAGAGAAAAGGAACTACAGTAATCATCTGCAATAGAATACAAGAGAGGGAAGAGAGAATCTCAGGCATAGAAGATATGATTGAAGAAATTAATACATCAGTCAATGAAAATGTTAAGTCTAAAATGTTCCTGATACAAAACATCCAATAAAACATTTTGGACACTATGAGAAGACCAAAGCTAAGAAAAATAGAAATAGAAGGAAGATATTCCCACCTACAAGCCCCAGAAAATTTTTTTCACAAAATCGAAGAAGAAAATTTTCCCAACCTAAAGAAAGATATGCTTTTATACATACAAGAAGCTTAGAGAATACCAAACAGTTTGGACCAGAAAAGAAAATCTCCCCACCACACAATAATCAAAACAAAGAAACAATATTAAAAGCTGCAAGGGGACCCACACTGTACAACTCCAGGTCCACAGTAACCAAGGACAGAGCTCCACCTTTCTTCCTGTCTGCCTGCCTATACAGGCCAGATCAGTAGCCCTATACCCACCCACACTCTGCACCCTGTAGGCCTCCCAGGAGGTCTGCAGTAACCAGGGAAACGATTAAGAATTTGGCTCAGAGAACAAGCCAGCTGGGACACCCACAGAGCCCAGCTGAAAGGGCACCTACCCACCCTACAAGCTCCACCTTACTTCCGGTCTCATTCTCTGCCTGGGCCAGATCATCAGGCCTGAAACCCTTCCACACCCTACAGCCTATCTGCCTCTCAGGAGGTCTGCAGCAACCAGGACACAGCCTGGAAAACCAAGCTATCCCATGACAAAACCAAATTTAAATAATATCTTTCTATTAATCCAGCTGTACAGAGGATAATAAAAGGAAATATTCAACACAAGGAGGGTAACTTAACCCATGAAAACACAAAAAATAAACATTTCACAACAAACCTAAAAGAAGGGTATAGTACACACTCAATACCACCTGAAAACAACAAAAATAATAGAAACTAACAATCTTTATATCTTTAATATCTCTCAACATCAACATACTCAATTCCTCACTAAAAAGACAGAGGCAAGCAGACTGGGTAAGTAAACAGGATTCAGCCTTTTGCTACGTACAAGAAACATGCCTGCTACATATAAGATACATGCCTCGGGGACAAAAACAGGCACAACCCCCAGAGTAAAGACTGAAAAAGGGTTTCTGAGCAAGTGGTCCAAAGAAACAAGCTGGAGTTGTCATTTGAATATTCAATAAAATAGACTTTCAACCAAAAGGTATCAAGCAAAGTGGGGAAGGACACTTCATAGTAATCAAGGAAAAATCCAAGTCTAAATTTTGAATATCTATACCCCAAATGCAAGGGTGTCCACATTCATAAAAGAAACTTTACTAAAGCTCAAAACACACAGCGAACCTCACACAATAATAGTGGGAGACTTCAACATCCCACTCCCACTAATATAAAAAAAAATAAACAGAGACACAGAGAAACTAACAGAAGTTATAAACCAAATGGATTTAACAGATATCTACAAAACATTTCACCCCAAAACAAAAAAATATGCCTCCTTCTCAGCACCTCACAGAACCTTTTCCAAAAAATGGCCATGTAATCAGACACAAAACAGGCCTCAACAGATACAAGAAGATTGAAATAATCCCATGCATTCTATCAGATCACAATGGGACTTTGCAATAACCACAAACAGTATAAAATATCTTTGTGTAACCCTAACCAACCAAGTGAAAGATCTGTTTGACAAGAACTTCAAATCCCTGAAAAAGAGATCAAAGAAGACCTCAGAAGATGGAAAGATCTCCCATGCTCGTGCAAGGTTAACAGTGAAAATGGCCATCGTATCAAAAGCAACCTACAGACTCAGTGCAATCCCCATGAAAATGCCAACACAATTGTTCACAGACATGGAAAGAGCAATTCTCAACTTCATATAGGAAAAAACAAAGGTGCTGTTCTACCTGGCAGTCTGTATGTTAAAGAATGAAAATAGATTCACATTTATCAACTTGCACAAAGCTCAAGTCCAAGTGGATCGAGTACCTCAACATAAAACTAGATACACTGGATCTAATAGAAAAAAATTGGAAAAGAGCCTTGAACTCATTGCTACAAGGAGAAATTTCCTGAACAGAACAGGAAAATGACTCAGGCTCTAAGATCGACAATTGACAAATGGGACCTCATGAAGCTAAAAAGCTTCTGTAAGGCTAAAGACACCATCAATACACCAAATCAACAACCTACAGGTTGGGAAAAGCATCTTCACTAACCCTACATCCAATAGAGGGCTAATATCCAAAATATATAAAGAACTCAAGAAGTTAAAGTCCACAAAATCAAATAACCCAATTTAAAAATGAGGTACAGAGCTAAACAGAGAATTCACAACAGAAGAATCTTGAGTTTCCTAGCACTTAAAGAAATGTTCAAAGTCCTTAGTCATCAGAGAAATGTAAATCAAAATTACCCTGAGATTCCACCTCACGCCAATCAGAATGGCTAAGACCAAAAGCTCAGGTGACAGCACATGTGGAGAAAGAGGAACACTCCTCCATTGCTGGTGGGATTGCAAACTGGTACAACCACTCTGGAAATCAATCAGAAAATTGAAAATAGTTCTGCCTGAAGATCCAGATATTCCACTCTTGGGCATATACACAAAAGATGTTTCACCATACCACAAGGCCACATGCTCCACCATGTTCACAGCAACCTTATTTGTAATATCTAGAAACTGGAAACAACCTACTTGTCTCTCAACTGAAGAGTGGATACAGAAAATGTGGTTCATTTACACAATTGAGCATTAAAAATTAGGACATCATGATTTTGCATGCAAATGGATGGAACTAGAAAATAATCATCCTGAGTGAGGTAACTCAGACCCAAAGGGCATGCCTGGTATGTACTCACTGATAAGTGGATATTAGCGAAAAAGTGCAGAATACCTAGGACACTATCCACAGACTGTAAGAAGTAAAGCAGAATGGCCCAAGTGAGGATGTTTCAATCCCACTTAGAAGGAGGAAGAAAATAATCACAAGTGGCAGAGGGAAGGAGGACCTAAGTAGGAGAGGGGGAGGGAGGAGAAAAGGGAACGTGATCATGTATGTGGGCAGACAGGACAGAAGCCCACAGGGCAAGAGAATGAATCAAAATAAGCACCCTTGGGGGTTGGGAGGTAAGGGAACTCAATAGAAGGTTCCAGAGACCCAAGAGGTGAAAGACTCTTAGGACTCAATGGGGGTGACCTCAGCCAAAATGCCCAACACTGGAGTGAGGAAACTCGAAGAGTCCACCTCCAGTAGATAGACAGGGCCTCAAGCGAAACGACTGGGTTACTAACCCAGCCAAAATTTCTGTCCCAGAATTGTTCCTGTCTAAAAGAACTCCAGGGACAAAAGTGGAAAAGATACTGAAGAAAAGGCAGTCCAATGAGCAGCACAGCTTAGGGTACATATCATGGGGTGGGGTGGGCACCAAGGCTTGATACTATTACTGATGCTATGATGTGCTTACAGACAGAAGACATGGCTGTTCTCTGGGAGGCACTACCAATAGCTGACTGGGACAGAGGCAGATATTTATAACCAACCATTGGACTGAAATTGGGGACCCTTATGGGTGAATTAGCGGAAGGACTGAAGAGGCTAAGGGGGAGAGTGATCCCATAGGAAGCCCACCCTTATCAACTAACCCAGACCCAGGGAAGTCTCAGAGGCTGAGCCATCAACCAGGACTGTGCATGGGCCAGGCCAAGGCCCCAGGAACATATATAGCAGAGAACATTCATGGACCTGAATTCTTAGGCCACATCGGTCTGCAGAAAAACTCTTGAGTGAGAGTTATCCATCAGAAGGATGGCAAGAAAATTTCTAAATTGACTGTAATCCCACCTGAATAATATGTGATACATCGACTGATTATTATGGTAAAAATGAAAAGAACTATCAAACAGATGGAGGTTGGCGCACACCCTTGATACCTAGAAATATTTGAGTTTCTTTCTCCTTAGTTGCCTAACCATCACTATGGATTACAATACATCCTTATTTCCAAAAGTTGTGAAGCTGATTCCTAGTTTCCTCCCACTTACCTTGTCACTGGCTAAAGAATAAAATTCTCATTTAATTGGAAAATTAAAAGCTGCAAGGGGAAACAGGGCAGGTAAGATATAAAAGCAGACCTCTCAGAAGTACACCTGACTTCTCAACAGAGACTCTGAAAGCCACAAATGTCAGTCCAGACTACTACACCCAGCAAAGTTTCAATCACCATAGACAGTGACAAACCAAATTTTAACAATAACTATCCACAAATCTAGTCCTACAGAAGAAACTAAAAGGAAAACTCCAACCCAAGGAGGCTAAGCACACACCCACCAAAAAAGGAAATAAATAGCCATTCCCAAACCAACCAAAGGAAAACACACATACACACATACACACAAACACACACACACACACACAAACACACACACACACACTGCCATCACCAACATGAAAATAGCAGGAACTAACAAATATTGCTCAACATCGATGGGCTCAGTTCCCCCAATAAGACACACACTAACAAATAGATGTGAAAATAGGACTCATTGTTCTGCTGTATACAAGAAATATACTTCAGAAATAAAGATAGATATTACCTCAGAGTATAGGGCTAGAAAACCATTTTCCTGGATAATGGACCCAAGAAACAAGCTGGAATATCCATTCTAATATTTAATAAATTGGATTTTCCACCATTTAACCAAAAGAAATGGACAAGGATAGTTTGTATTAATCAAAGAAAAAAATCCACCAAGATGGCATCTCAATTCTGAACATCTATGTACCAAATTCAAGGACAACCACAATCATAAAAGAAGCATTGCTAAAGCCTAAATCACACCTCAAATCAAATACTTTAATAGAGGGACACCTCAAAACCTGACTCTCACCAACGACAGGTTACAGAGACAGAAACTAAACAGAGAAATAATGAAATGAACAGAAGTTATGAATCAAATAGACCTAAGAGATATTTATATAACATTTCACCTAAACACACAAAAAAATATAACTTCTCACCACCTCATGAAACCTTCACCAAAGTTGATCATATAATTGGTCACAAAGTAAGCCTCAACATATACAATAAAATTGAAATAATCCCTTGTATCTTATAATACCACCATAGATTAAAACTGAACTTTAACAACAGAAAGCCTCCAGACTCCTGGAAACTGAACAACTCTCTACTCAGTGACCACTCGGTCAGGAAAGAAATAAGGAAAGAAATTAATGACTTTCTAGAAGTCAATGGAAATTAAGGCATAGCATACCCAAACTTATGTAAGACAACTAGGACTGTGCTAAGAGGAAAGATCATAGCACTAACTGCCTTCATAAAGAAATTGGAGAGATCTCATACTAGCAATGTAAAAGTACACCTGAAAGCTCTAGAACAAAAAGGAGCAAACACATCCAAGAGAAGAACACAGCAGGAAATAATCTAACTAGGGGCTGAAATCAATAAATTAGAAACGAAGAGAACAATATAAAGAATCCAGTAAACCAAGAGCTGGTTCTTTTAGAAAATCAACACAACAGACAAACACTTAACCAAAACACCTAAAAGGCAGAGAGACCATATTCAAATCACCAAATTAAAAATGAAAAGGAGGACATAACAAGAGACAATGAGGAAATCCAAACAATCAATAGGTCTTACTTCAAAAGCCTATCCACAAAACTGGAAGATCTAAATGAAACAGATGATTTTCTACACCGATTCCATTTATCCAACTTTAATCAAGATCAGCCAAACAGCTTGATAGTCCTATAATCCCTAAGAAAACAAAAGTAGTAATTAAAAGTCTCCCAATCAAAAAAGAAAAAAAAAGCCCAGGGCCAGATGGTTTTACCTCAGAATTCTACCAGTTTCAAAGAAAGCTAATACCAATACTTCTCAAACTTTTCCACAAAATAAAAGTAGAAAGAACATTGCCAAACTCATTTTATGAGGTCACTCTGATACCTAAACGACACAAAGAATCAAGAAAGAAGTAAAATTTCAGAACATTTTTTCTTATGGCATTAATGCAAAAATAGTCACTAAAATACACAAACCAAATCCACAAACACATCAAAAACATCACCCGTTATAACCAAATAGGCTTCATCCCAGAGCAGTAGGGATGGTTCCATATACAAAAATCCATCAACATAAATCATGTGGTCATCAAACTAGTAATAAAAAAGTGTCTAACAATATCCAAAAATGTTTTATGTTAAAAATATTGAAGAGATCAGAGATACAAGGTGCATGCATAAACATAATAAAGGCAAAATACAGTGAGCCAGCAGCAAACATCAAGTTAAATGGAGAGAAACTTAGAGCAATTTCACTAAAATCAAGGACAAAGCAAGGCTGTCCATTCTCTATGTCTTCTCAACTTGATGTTCTAGCTAGAACAATAAGACAACTAAAGAAGACAAGATACAAAATGAAAAGGAAGAATGGAAACTATTGCTATTCATTGATGATATGATAGCATATATAAAGGACCCCAAAAAATTCTACCAGAGAATCTTACAGCTGAGAAACACCTTCAGCAAAGTTTCTGGATACAAAATTAACTCGAAGAAATCAGTAGCCCTCCTTAATAAAATGATTAACAGTCTGAGAAACAAATTACAAAAACAACAACCTGTGAAATATCCACAAAGATAGACAGATGATAGATTGATAGATAGATAGATAGATAGATAGATAGATAGATAGATAGATAGATAGATAGTATCTAGATGTGACTCTAACCAAGCAAGTAAAAGACCTGTATGAGAAAAATTTCAAGTCTCCAAAGAAAGAAAATGAGAAAGATATCAGAAGAAAGATCTCCCATGCCAATGGATTGGTAGGATTAACATAAAATGGACATCTTACTTAAAACAATCTACAAATTCAATCCAATTCCCATCCAAATTCCAACACAGTTCTTTACAGACTGTGAAGGAGCAAGTCTCAACTTCATATGGAAAAATAAAAAACCCAGGATGGCTAAAACAATCCTATACAATAAAAGAACTTCTAGAGGTATCGCCATCCACGTCATCAAGCTATACTACAGAGCAATAGTAATAAAAACTGAAACAGTACTGGCATAAAAACAATCAGGTTGACCAACGGAATAGAATCAAAGTCCTAAAAATAATCCCACACACCTATGGGTAAAAAGGAACTCGCCTGCATTGCTGGTGGGATTGCAAACTGATACAATCACTCTGGAAATCAGTCTGGAGGTTTCTCAGAAAACTGGAAATAGATCTACCTGAAGACCCAGCTATACCACTCTTGGGCATATACCCAAAAGATGCTCCACCATGTCACAGGGGCACACATTTCACTATGTTCATAGCAGCCATATTTGTGATAACCAGAATCTGGAAACAACCCAGATGTCCCACAACAGAAGAATGGATACAGAATATGTGGCTCATTTACACAATGGAATACTATTCAGCTGTTAAGGAGGACATCATGAGTTTTTCAGGCAAATGGATGAAACTAGAAAATATCATCCTGGGTGATGTAACTCAAACCCAACAGGGCATGAATGGTATGTACTCACTAATAAATGGATATTAGCCAAAAATAGTACAGAATACCCAGGACTCAAACAGAACCCAAAAAGGTTAACAAGCTGAAGGGCCCAAGTGATATGCTTCAATCCCACTTGGAAGGAAGAAGAAAGCAATTTGGGGGGGGCGGGGGGGAAGAGGGAGGCAGGGAGAGACCTGGTTGGAAGAGGAGACAGGGAGGGGAAAGGAGGAACGTGATCAGGTATTGGTGGGGAACAGGAGTGAAGCTCTGGGGTCAGCAGAAAGAATGGAAACAGGCAACTTTGGGAGGTCGGAGGTGGGGGGGCAGTCTAGAATGTACCAGAGACCTGGGCTGTGAAAGATGCTCAGGACTCAGATAGAGGACCTTAGATGAAATGCCCAACAGTTGGGAAAGGGAACTTGTAGAGTCCACCTTCAATAGAATGACAAGACATCAAGTGGAGGAATAGGCCAAAAACTCTGCCCCAGAATTGTCTCTTTCTGAAAGAACTGCAAGGAAAAAATGGATAAGAGACTGAAGGAAAGGATGTCCAGTGACAGGCCCAAGTTTGGATCCAGCTCAAGGGAAGGTTCTAAGGCCTGACACTATTACTGAGGCTATGGAATGCTCACAAAAAGGGACCTATCGTGAAAACAGGAGGTCTCAAGGGAGGATCACTAAGAATGGAAAATGGGAAGAGAGGCCCTTGGCCCTGTGAAGACTCGATGTCCCGTGTAGTGGAATGCCAGGGCAGTGAGATGGAGTGGGTAGGTGAGTGGGGGAGCATCCTCATAGAAGTTGGGGGAATGGGATGGGGGTTTGCGGAGGGGAAGCCAGGAAAGGGGATAACATTTGAAATGTAAATAAATAAAATATCTAATAAAAAGGAAAAAAAGTAGATGAAGAGAGAAAACTGATTGGGAGAAGGGTAAGTTGGGGAACAGAGACAGGGATCATGTGTGGGGAGAGGGGAGTTAGAAAGGGAAAGGAGAGAGAGACTATAAAGATCTGGGACAAGGGAGTCTCCTAGGAGTCTATGGGGGTGACCTTAGCTGATGGAATCCGCACAGTGGGGCATGTGGAGTCTGATGTGGCCACCTCCACTGTAGCCAGCAGGGACCTTAAGAAGAGCATGAGGGTCCTCAGTCACCCACAATCTGCCCAACCTAGAAGAGACACAGGGATCAAGATGGGTCAGAGATTAAGGAACGATCAACCAATGCCTGGGTGAACTTGAGACCCATCCCATGGGAGAGAGCCAACCTGACATTACTAATGATACTCTGCTATGCTTGCAGATAGGAGCCTAGAATAACTGTCTCCTAAGAGGCTTCATCCAACAGCTAATGGAAACAGATACAGAGACCCAGAGTCAAACATCGGCAGAACTTGTAGAGCTATGTGGAAGAGTGGGAGATAGGACTGAGAGAGCTAGAGTTGTCAAGGATGCCACAAGAAGACCTACAGACTCGAGTAAGCAGGCCCGTGAGGAATCAGAGACCGAACCACCAACCATCAAGCATGAAAGGGCTGGACTTAGGCCCCAACAGGGGCCTCCTCATCTTTGAAGACAAGGGGGAAGAGATCAGGAAGGGTGGGACTGAGAGAAAAGGGATGGGGGTTGACACTAGGATATAAAGTAAATAAAAATAATTTTTTAAAAAAAAGAGATAAGAATTTTTTAAAAATATAATACAACAGTGGGTTTAAGTCCTGAACTGTATGTGTCATGGTATATGCTGGCTGTTGGATGGTCCAGTGTTTGAGAGATCTCAGGGGTCCAGATTAATTGAGACGCTGGTCCTCCTACAGGGTCGCCCTTCTCAGCTTCTTTCAGCCTTCCCTAATTCAACAGCAGGGGTCAGCCACTTCTGTCCGTTGATTGGGTGCAAATATCTGCACTTGACTCTTTCAACTGCTTGTTGGGTCTTCCAGAGTGGAGTCATGCTAGGTTCCTTTTTGTGAGCGCTCCATAGCCTCAGTAATAGTGTCAGATTTTAGAACCCCGCTTGAGCTGGATCTCACTTTGGGCCTGTCACTGGACCATCTTTTCCTCAGGCTCCTCTCCATTTCCATCCCTGTAATTCTTTCAGACAGGAACAATTATGGGTCAGAGTTGTGACTGTGGAGTGCCCCCCTCTCCCTCATTTGATGCCCTGTCTTCTGGCTGGAGGTGGGGCTTTATAAGTTCCCTCTCCCCACTG